>NC_074698.1:19837061-20012061 GCF_029448725.1 Salvelinus fontinalis
GCCATTACCATGAGCCCTTTCTCCCCAAATAAGATGCCACCAACCTCCTTTGACACACACACTATGGTTTACTAACCATTCATTTTCCTGCCTCAGGGTGACAGCAGTATCCGGTACTTTGAGGTGACAGATGAGGCTCCCTATGTTCACTACCTGTCCATGTACAGCAGTAAGGAGAGTCAGAAGGGCATGGGCTACATGCCTAAGAGGGGCCTGGAGGTCAACAAGTGTGAAATTGCCAGGTAACCACACAGAGTTATGGACATTTTCACTCGCCAGTATATACACACAAGCGCTGTTTGTAAAATGGGAATGTATATTGTTTTATTCACCCTCCACCAGGTTTTACAAGCTCCATGAGAGGAAGTGTGAGCCCGTTGTCATGACGGTGCCCCGCAAGGTAAATACACTTTAAAAAAATGACTATAACTCAAAGCATGTAGTTCTTAAATATCTCACTTTCACTTTCTCTCTCTCTCTCTCTCTCTCTCTCTCTCTCTCTCTCTCTCTCTCTCTCTCTCTCTCTCTCTCTCTCCAGTCTGACCTGTTTCAGGAGGATTTGTACCCAGACACCATGGGTCCAGAGCCGTCTGTGGAGGCCAATGAGTGGTTTGAAGGCAAAGAGGGCCAACCTATCCTGATCTCCTTGAAGGACGGTTTTGCGACAACCACCAAAACCAAAGAGTTCAAAGTTCACAAAAGTCTTCTGAAGACCACATCAGCAGCCATGGGGCATCAGCACGATAACAGTGGGGTAAGGACATGGCTGCATCTACCTACATGCTTTGATATATCTGTGAATAGATACTGTATTTTAGATATGGCTTCCTCTTTTGCACATTTTACCAGGAATCTCACCTCTCTTTTTCTCTCTCTCTCTCTCTTTTTCTCTCTCTTTTTTTGTCTCTCTCTGTCTCTCTCTCTCTCTCAGGAGGTACATGCCTTGCAGAAGGAGGTGAAGACTCTGAAGGAAACAGTAGAGGAGCTGACCAAGCGCGTGAGCGAACTGGAGAGCAAGAATTGAAACTGAGCCATTGGGTTCGGGAGGGAGCTGATGGAGAGAGAGAAGGAAGTGTAAAGAGGAGAAGAGAAAGAGGAGATGAAAGTAAAATAGTTATAAATAGTTGGGGATGTTTGAAGGAAAGATGGTTAAAGGGAGAGTTGGAGACAGGTTCCATCAATATCAGCAGCCAAATATTTTTGAGTCTGGAAGCTTGAATTCGTTTTTTGGTGTCAGTTTTCACATTTATAGAGACTTGTTTTTAATATATGCTCTTACATAGTTGGAAATAAAAGTCCTTCATATTTTCCAAAATATTTAAACTTGTTTTGCTTTTGTTAACATTTCCAAACGCCATCCAAAGGAAGGTGATGACAATCATTTGTACAGAATAAAATATAAACATGTATTTATTGTTTGATACACAAAAGTCAAAGACAAGCTGATTTACATAAGTAAAACAGTTGTGATCTCATGGATGTAAATGATATATACAGTCATTTGACTATACCTGTATTTTGAAATGCATGACCACTGAGTCCCTCACCTTGCTCTCTGTTGTTCATTCATGGCATTATAGAAGCATGTCACCCAGCACTAAAAAACTCAACGAGATAACACATTACAACAAGGGTGTCAAACTCATTCTGCCCCGGGGGCTGCATTTGGTCTTCAACGAGGCCCGGAGATCCACACTGAAAATTGGTTATATTTCCTCGCTGTCACAATTTGTAAAATAATTTCCTCTATCCAGCGTTTTTGGAATTTCCGCAGCTCCTTGACTGTCTAACCTTCATGTAGGTGATTATTAGCGAGCTGGACACAGTTAAGTAACTGTATGGATGTAGGTACATCATCATCTCTACACAGTTTCGATTTGTAGTATATTATAGTATATTGAGTTAGTCCCCCCCCAAAAAAAGAAACATATATTTGTATTTTAAATTGAACCACCATATTGGACCCTTGGATTAACTACAACTAAACCAGTTTTACTATTTTGAAATATTCAATATTTACAACCATTATTTCCACTAATAATGTCCCTTCTTTATCCTCAAGATTAAACCCCTCCCCTTTCTTGTTTCCATTCTGTCTGACCCATTTCCTTTCCATCAAACTATCTCTCTACACACATACAAACATACAGAGGTGTAGTAAATGCACTAGACGTAGTTCTTGTTGGCGGCGGGGGCTGAAGCGCTGTTGCCGTAGTACTTGGCGGTTCCTCCCGAGCTGCCAGATTTGGCTCTGCTGAAGCACATGAGCAGGCCTCCAGCCAGAATCAGCAGCACCCCAGCAGCCCAGCCAATAAAGATACAGGTTCCCAGCTCCATCTTCTGGGCCACAAGGGGGTTGTAGAAGTTTCTGATGGTGTTGTGGGCGGACCAGCTGACAGGGATGATGAGGAGGAGGCCAGACACCAACAGGGCGATCCCGGCCACAAGGCTGATCTTGGGCTTGATGTCCTCATTCTCCACGCAGGTGGTGAAGTCGGCGCCGGCGAACAAGATGAGGATGGCCAGGGAGGTGACCATGCAGCTGATGATGGTCATGGCGCGGGACGCCTGCAGGTCAGATGGCAGGACCAGCAGGGACTCATAGCTCTTACACTGCTGCTGGCCCGTACTCTGCACCACACAGGTCATCCACAGGCCCTCTTCAGTTTCCTACACACAGAGACAAATAGTTACAGTAATACACACGCCATTCATTCATTACAGCTTATTTGACTTCAGCACATTGCATTCATTCTACATTTTCCGAGTTATTAGAGTCATTTGAGTCAATATAATTATGGAAAGTATTTAGGGGTTTCAAATGTAAACCACATAGGGCTAATAAAACACTTGATCTGCTCAGTACCTGTGCCGTTACGATGTTCTGTCCTGTAAATGATAACACTTTCCACCTTGGGATGGCACAGCACACAATTCCCCCGATCAGGCCCAGGACCCCAAGGGCCACACATACAATCTGTACCCCAGCAGATCCCATCCTGGAAGAGAGAGAGGGGGGGGGGATACAAAACAGTTCACATTCTGGTATTAAAGGAAGTGTGGTTGCTTTAAATGTAGATATATAATTACATGGTCATTTCTGTGATCATCACACAGGAGAGTACCCCACAAATACCTACACACACATACTTACACACACACTGACTCATTCCCTATGACAGGCCTGTACAAGTCAGGATTGTGTAGCTCAGAGGTGCTTTTAAAAACAAAGTCTCAGAAAGCACAGCCCTGGGACAGAGTCATGTTGTGACAGGCCCGGTCTACCTCAGCCTGCTGCTGCTGCAGCTCAGTGGCATGCTGCCACTCCTAGTCTCACTGAGACTTCAACATCTCCTCACCTGGATCCACTCAATCTCACCTAGCCCTGTGAAAAAGTCCAGCAAATGTCATCCCTTTAGCTGAGTACAACTTGACTAAATCAAGCCAAAAGAGCTTTTCTTCCACCCCAACAGTAAGTAGCCTTGCAAAATGTCACACCTTGATTTTCTCCACGGGATCATATTATTTATTCCACCTAAGCAAATTTTTATTTTATTTAACTAGGCAAGTTAGTTTAGAACAAATGCTTTTGTCACAATGACGGCCTAGGAACAACTGCCTTGTTCAGGGGCAAAACGACAGAATTTGACCTTGTCAGCTCGGCGGTTCGATCTAGAAACCTTTCGGTTACTGGCCCAACACTCTAACCACTAGGTTACCTGCCGCCCCATGATGGTATGCTACTCTCATTGAATTAAGAAAACATGCAATAGTGCTTACTTGGACCCTTCTCCTTATATTCAACTGGACAAGACCTGGCAGACTAGTAAAACAAAGACATAAATGTGTCTTCTCTTCTCTAAGGGACCCATAGAGGTGAGGGTAAGAGGAAGAGGAGGAGGTCGAGAGGATGGGGGTGAGTGGTAAGAACAAAATTACTAATAGTAATTTTTGCTACTTAGAGATCCTGGTGAATCACTGAATCCTGAGCATAACATGAAGGCGTTATGTTTGGTTCGTCAATGGAATAGAGTATGAATACATTTCTTATACCATATTGAAAAAAAGTTGCGTATTTTGGATTAACCATAGATTGTTTCGCAATAGATTCATGTCAAAGTAAAAGTTTGGGTGGAAATGTTCCTCAGAACTTATTATATTTTAATTGATAGAGAGCAAAAAAAAAAGTGTATTTGTTTGTACTTTGCATATGGCCTGAATCATACATAACTTAGTCTGTTTGAATTAAGTGACATTCATGAAAGTATAAGGATGTTACATGCATGTGTATGCTCCCTAAACATACCATCAATGTTCATTTATTTAAACTTGATTGGATAGGTTACTCCGCTAAGAGTTATAACAAATTAAAATGCAGTTATAATGCACTATGGAGCTGGTATGTTTCATATTTGAAATAGCACAAAATCAGAAAAGTTTAACAAATACCTTATGATGTGTCCTCTTGTCTTGATTGGAAATTTGAAAAGTAAAGTTCTTTGTCAAGAGTTTTCCTTCTCTTTAAAAAGGAAATTCTACTCTCTTAATTCAGGTGTTGATCTGTGTAAAGCGGTGGTCTGTTATGTAGCTGGTGTGATGTAAAGGGTTTTGTAGTGGACTGTGAGGTGTAGGGTGGGGCCGGGAAAAACAGGAGAGAGAGGGAGGTGGGATGTACCTCACAACCAGACTGGACTTGTCTCATGCCTCTCTTTCCCAGCTTTCATTTGTGTTTCCAGTGTTGATATTCCAGGTTTAGTCACAACTTTTTAGCAGTGTTGGGAAAGCTACTGTCACGCCCTGACCATAGTTTGTTTTGTATGTTTCTATGTTTTGTTTGGTCAGGGTGTGATATGAGTGGGAATTCTATGTTGTTTGTCTAGTTTGTCTATTTCTATGTGTTTGGCCTGATATGGTTCTCAATCAGAGGCAGGTGTTTTCGTTGTCTCTGATTGGGAGCCATATTTAGGTAGCCTATTTTGTATTGTGGGTTATTGTTCCTGTTCCTGTGTTTTGTGTTCACTATACGGGACTGTTACGTTTTCGTTCGTTTGTCCGTTTATTGTTTTGTTCTTTGTTTTCAAGTTTTCTAACTAAAATGGATAATCATCACGCTGCATTTTGGTCCTCCGATCCTTCTTACTACTCCTCCTCAGATGAGGAGGACGACGAACGTGACAGCTACTCTGAAAATAGTTTACCAAGCTACCAATTACTTCACACTGGAAGAAGTTAAGCTACATTAAAGTTACCCTTAAGACAAATATTGTTTACTTAACTAAAGTTACTTTGATAAACGAGTTCACTACATCAAAACTACTGTCACGTTCCTGACCTATTTATGTTAGTTGTTATGTGTGTTAGTTGGTCAGGACGTGAGGTTGGGTGGGCATTCTATGTTTTCTGTTTCTGTGTTGGTTTTGGGTTGCCTGGTATGGCTCTTAATTAGAGGCAGGTGTTTGGCGTTCCTCTAATTAAGAGTCATATTTAGGTAGGCGTTGTCACAGTGTTCGTTGTGGGTGATTGTCTTCCGTGTTTGTGTTATGTCTGCACCATACGGAGCTGTATACGGTTTGTTCGGTTTATGTAGTCTGTTTCCTATTCGTGCGTTCTTCGTGTTTATGTTAGTTCTCATGTTTAGGTCAGTCTACGTCGTTTGTTATTTTGTATCATTTCAAGTGTAGTTCGTGTTCGTTTTTCGTCTTGTCATTAAATTCATTATGTGTTCAAACTTCGCTGCGCCTTGGTTCAATCCCTGCTCCTCTTCGGATGAAGAAGAGGAGGACAGCCGTTACAACTACTTTGTGAAAAATTACCATATGTAAATCTGAAATGTCATTGACTATAAAATTGCAACAGAACAGAACACTTTATGTTAACAGAATGTGTAACGCTACCATCATGCTCTCCAAAGCTAAAGAAGGTGGTAGTAATGGAGAGGACAGTGTTTTGCTATCGCAAGTGCGAGATCTTTTAAATCAACAAAAATATGTCTACAAGCAATTGTTACAGCAACAGGAAAATAGCTTCAAGAGCTTTGTCCAATTATTGGTGGACTCAGCTAACAAAAGAATGGACGATCTGACCAGAGAGGTCCAAGACCTTAAGAACAGTTTGCAGTTCTCCCAGGGAGAGGTGGATGCTCTGAAAGAGACTTGCAGCAAGTTGACAACAAACTCTAAGTCTATGCGAGATGACATCAGCACTGTCTGTGAATCATTATTACAAATGACTGGGGAAACAGACTAGAAGGACAATCCAGGAGGAATAACATTGTAGATGGCATACCAGAGTCTCCACATCTGACCTGGATATAGTCTGAGGAGAAAGTGAGCAATTATTTTTTTACTGAAAAGCTGCAGATGGATCATAGGAAGATTGCGGTGGAGCGAGCCCATAGGTCTGGAAAACCTGTAACCAGCTCAGATGACAGACCCAGGCCGATAGTGGTCAAGTTCCTAAGGTTCAAGGACAAGATGGCTGTTCTGGAGAGAGACAAAAACTTGAGAGGAATCATCTTCCTCAACGAGGGACTTCTCTGAAGCTGTGTGCCAGAGGTAGAAAGAACTTATCCCAGCTATGAAAGCTGCCAGAGAGCGTGGGGACATTGCTTATATTGCCTACTACAAGCTCATTGTCCACCCTCCCTCCCAAAAGCCTGGGAGGAGTGAGAGAGCCAAGCTTCTGGGTCAGTAGCTTCGGCCCAACATAACACACACACACAGCAACTGACACAAGTGCCTGATTGACTGACACTATTAGCTAAACAATGTTTTAAATGAATTTTTTCTTCTCCACATATCTATCTCCGATAAGCTACCAAGGAAAAGGCTAAGAACAGCCCATATTATTATACAGTGCCTTCAGAAAGTATTCACACCCATTGACTTTTTCCACATTTTGTTGTGAAATTATGTTTTTCTATTATTATTTTTTTACAAATTAATTAAAAATGAAAATCTGAAATGTTTTCAGTCAATAAGTATTCAGACCCTTTGTTATGGCAACCCTAAATAAGTTCAGGAGTAAAAATTTGCTTAAGAAGTCACGTAATAAGTTGCATGGACTCACTCTGTGTGCAATAATAAGGTTTAACATGATTTTTGGATGACTACCTCATCTCTGTACCCCACACAAACAATTGTCTGTAACGTCCCTCAGTCTAGCAGTGAATTTCAAACACAGATTCAACCACAAAGACCAGGGAGGTTTTCCAATGCTTCTCAAAGAAGGGCACCTATTAGTATATGGGTAAAAAAAACAAAAAAACAGACATTAAATATCCTTTTGAGCATGGTGAAGTTATTAATTAGACTTTGGATGGTGTATCAATACACCCAGTCACGACAAAAATACAGGCGTCCTTCCTCACTCAGTAGCTGGAGAGGAAGGAAACCGCTCAGGGATTTCACCATGAGGCCAATGGTGACTTTAAAACAGTTACAGAGTTTAATGGCAGTGATAAGAGAAAATTGAGGATGTATCAACCACATTTTAGTTACTCCAAAATACTAACCTAATTGACAGAGTGAAAAGAAGGAAGCCTGTACCGAATAAAAATATTCCTAAACATGCATCCTGTTTGCAACAAGGCATTAAAGTAATACTGCAAAAAACATTGGCAAAGCATTAACTTTTTCCCTGAATACAAAGTGTTATGTTTGGAGCAAATCCAATATAACACATTACTGAGTACCACATATTTCTCTATTTTATTTTCAATAAATTTGCTACATTTTCTAAAAACATGTTTTCACTTTGTCATTATGGAGTAGTGTGTGTAAAAGAAATCTCTTGAATCCATTTTAAATTCAGGCTCTAACACAGCCAAACATGGAATAAGTCAAGGGGTATTAATACTTTCTGAAGGCACTGTATGTAGCCTTAGAAATAAGGTTAATGAAATTAATAACTTGCTAACATCGGATAACATTCATATACTGGCAATCTCTGAAACTCACTTACAGTACATGATTTATTTGATGAAAGAGCAGTAGCAATAAAAGGATGTAACATCTAAAGAAAGACGGGAATGCCTATAGGGGAGGTGTTGCTGAAAATTTTCAGAACCATATTCCTGTCAAACTTAGAGAGTTTTGTCGAAGTGTTGTGGTTGCAAGTTCCCCTACCTCATCTAAACCCTTTTCTTGTGGGGTGCTACTTTTCGCCACAAAGTGCCAACAATCAGTATTTGGATCATATGTGTGCAATGCTCGATATTGTGTGTGATATTAACAGAGAGATCTTTTTTCTCTCAAAAGGAAGCTTCTACCTGTGACTAATGCCTGTAATACGACCCAGGTTATCACTCAACCAACTACAGTGCATACAAATAGTGTTGGATCTGTTACATCAACTTGTATTGATCATCTCTTCACTAATACTGCAGAGCTTCGTTCCAGAGCAATATCAGTTACCATTGGCTGTAGTGACCATAACATTGACCACATTTATGTGCGCACAGTATTCCGGATAGTAGCTCATATCTCGCTTAAGGTCTTTATAGGTATAAGCCATTTACATGCACCTCTGATATCCCTCTAATGAGTATCCCTGTATCCATGAATAAAAATAATATTCCTCGTCTAAGTTCATATGGGTTAAATGGAATTGTAACTGAAATATGGACACTGACTGTAGGCCTACAACCTCTCACATGTAGCATAATATAATATTAACTCCTGTAGAATTATGCATTTCTTGCAGTGAAATTATACAACAAATTCTAATTTTGTCTTGGTAACAGGAGTGGAGAAATATGATTTCTTTCTTTCAGGATCTCTTGAGAAAATGCAAATGCCCATGTAATGTGTTATCTTTCACACTGTTATGCAAGCACACCGTATTTCAACCACATAAAATATGCACCCAAGATGAACTCAAATCTTATCAGAAACGTGTTTTGTCCTTTTCTCAGCTTTTAATTTCCTTAAAACTGGTCAAACCTTTTGCACAGGACCAATCTTTCTATCGTTTTGGAGTTATTGCGTTTTGTCCCCGGTCCCTAAACAAAACAGACAACTTTACTACATTACTAATGCATTCATTCTATCGATGTAAGACATTATTCTGGTGAGCACTACTTTATTGAATCTTCTGGGGCAGCAAGTTATGACCGAAGAGAAGCTGCATGTATCAAACTATAGTTGATAAACAAATGGCCTACCAAATGTCGGAAATTATAATATGGCCAGTGGTGATTTTAGCATGTAAATCTTGGTGTAGCAAAAACAAAAAAAAGTGCTATGTATGCCAGGAAAGCCTCAACACTAAACAATACATTAATTGCACTATACCACTGCTACACCTGACTATCAGCGGAGCCTTGTCTGGCAGTGAAACAGTTCATTCAGCCTCATTTACTGTCTTTAAAAAAAACATAGCTGATATGGCTTTTATCTATAATTTCTCTTCATTATTTATCTTCATATGACAAGGATTGAAAAGGATTTGCCAGTAAATTGGTGACTTGATTCATGATGACTGCTAGATAAGATTTTGAATGTATGATGTTGACATGATCAGTCCAATCAAAGCTACTGTAGATATAACGTGATTTGACGTCATTTTATCTGTGGCCACTGACCTTGAGCCTTCTTGGATGGACACTTCTAATGTAACTCTATGGCAGCCCTCAAGGAGCTAGAATTTTAGAGCTCTGCCCTTAGCCTTGGCAGTGACGTCGTGTCCCCATGACTGACAGAACACTGAGCCAATCACGGCGCAACACTCCGTATTTTCTGCTGGCTTGCCCCACCACAACAGAAAGCACTGAGCTAGGCTGAAACACCTGCATTTTGGAGCTTCCTTATTAAGAAAAACAAAAAAGAGACCTTGTTTGTATGCAGCTTTATTAACACAATGATATCTATATATTTTTTTAATTGTTTGCAAACTGACACGTATTAATGTAACGGATGTGAAATGGCTAGCTAGTTAGCATACTGTTACATTAATGCCAAAATAACATACAAAACAGGCAAGCCTTTCTTTTTACTTATTTTTTGCAAACAATGTGGGGCTCAAAACTGCCTTGAATGACAGGTCGTCCCTGAATATGGCCTACCAAATGTCGGAAATTATAAGCAGAAACTTACAGTAACTTAATTATAGTAGGCTAAATTATTAGGGTGGATCAAATTGCACAGGTAGCCTACTTTTTGAAGTGATTTGTTTAACAATCAGATGAAAACATAATGCATCACACAACACATATGATATGCAAAACTGAACCTGCCCGAACTGCAAAAACAACAATAAACGGGATCAAATTTGACATGCCACAGTATCCCGTTTTAGATCAGCATATCCCAGGTATCTAGCCCGGGTTTCTTATAACCGGGAAACAAGCTTTTTCAGGTTATTGTTAACGGTACATGATGTTTAAAAACAAAATACTTGAGTATCCCAAATAATAACGGGATATTGGTGTGAATGTAAAAGTGGTCCCTGTGTCAATAATAAGGAAACCCAAAGTGACAAAGGTTGGGCCTAAAGTAATTTATAAGAGATCATACAAAAATAAATATCAGCAATCTTTTGTTGAAATATGTATGTTGGTCTGATGTGTATGAGGAAGTGAATCCAAATGCAGTATCTGTAAAGTTATTCATGTATGCCAATTGTTGACACTGTAAATTGAAAAAGTTTGTGACTAAACTTAACAAAAAGAAGAAGAAATTATAATACCTAACCAATATAAATGACATAAAGCACAATGGAAAAAGACATTGGAGTACCTTAAATGATATCGTGGGCAGAAAACCCAATTCATCTCCATCGTTCATTGAAGTTGATCGGTAATTTATAACAAAACCTTTCAATATTGCCAATCATTTCAATGACTACTTCACTAGTAAAATGGTCAAACCTAGAAGTGAAATGACAACACTGAACAGTGAACCAATCATATTTATGTATTAAAGATCTAATAATAAAAGAGAAGGATTGCTGTTTTGAATTTGGTCAAGTTAGTGTGGGAGAGGTGGAAAAACTGTTGTTTTCCATCAATAATGATCAGCCACCAGGTACCGACAACCTTGATGGGAAAATATTGAAAACGGTAGCAGACTGTATTGCCACGCCTATTTGCTATATATTTAACCAAAGCCTAAAGTACTGTGTGTGTCCACCGGTGTGGAAGGAAGCTAAAGTAATTTCACTGACTACAAATAGTAAAGCACCCTGTAACGATTGTTCAAATATGTACAAAATAACAAAACGAACGAAGACAGAACTGAACTAGAGAACTTACATAAAACACGAAAGACGCACGAACAGGTACAGACTACAAACAAAAACGCTACAGTCCCGTGTGGTACGAACATAAATACAGACACGGAAGACAACCACCCACAAACAAACAGTGTGAACAGCCTACCTTTATATGGTTCTCAATCAGAGGAAACGTCAAACACCTGTCCCTGATTGAGAACCATATAAGGCTAATTACCAATGACCTAAACATAGAAACACAAAACATAGAATGCCCACCCCAACTCACGCCCTGACCAACTAAACACATACAAAAATAACAGACAACAGGTCAGGAACGTGACAGAACCCCCCCTCAAGGTGCGAACTCCGGGCGCACCCCTAAAACTCAAGGGGAGGGTCTGGGTGGGCATCTGTCCGCGGTGGCGGCTCCAGCGCAGGACGAGGACACCACTCCACCATTGTCTTTGTCCCCCTCCTTAGTGTCCTCCGAGTGGCGATCCTCGCCCCCAACCCTGGTCTAGGAACCTTCACACCGGTCCCCCCTAGATAACTCAGGACATAGAGGTAGCTCAGGACAGAGAGGTAGCTCAGGACAGAGAGGTAGCTCAGGACAGAGAGGTAGCTCAGGACAGAGAGATAGCTCAGGACAGAGAGGTAGCTCAGGACAGAGAGGTAGCTCAGGACAGAGAGATAGCTCAGGACAGAGAGGCAACTCCGGACTACTGGCAGCTCCGGACTGAGTGGCAGCTCCGGACTGAGTGGCTCATGACTGGAGGGCGGCTCATGACTGGAGGGCGGCTCATGACTGGAGGGCGGCTCATGACTGGCTGGCGGCTCTGGCAGCTCCTGACTGGCTGGCGGCTCTGGCAGCTCCTGACTGGCTGGTGGCTCTGGCAGCTCCTGACTGGCTGGCGGCTCTGGCGGCTCCTGACTGGCTGGCGGCTCTGGCGGATCCTGGCCGGCGGGCTCTGGCGGATCCTGGCCGGCGGGCTCTGGCGGATCCTGGCCGGCGGGCTCTGGCGGATCCTGGCCGGCGGGCTCTGGCGAATCCTGGCCGGCGGGCTCTTGCTGCTCATGGCTGGCTGACGAATCTGGCTGCTCATGGCTGGCTGACGGATCTGGCTGCTCATGGCTGGCTGACGGATCTGGCTGCTCATGGCTGGCTGACGGATCTGGCTGCTCATGGCTGGCTGACGGATCTGGCTGCTCATGGCTGGCTGACGGATCTGGCTGCTCATGGCTGGCTGACGGATCTGGCTGCTCATGGCTGGCTGACGGATCTGGCTGATCCTGTCTGACGGAAGGCTCTGGCTGATCCTGTCTGGCGGAAGGCTCTAGCGGCTCCTGTCTGGCGGAAGGCTCTAGCGGCTCCTGTCTGGCGGAAGGCTCTAGCGGCTCCTGTCTGGCGGATGGCTCTGAAGGCTCATGGCAGACGGGCGGCTCTGAAGGCTCATGGCAGACGGGCGGCTTTGCAGGCTCAGTACAGACGGACGGCTTTGAAGGCTCAGTACAGACGGGCGGCTTTGAAGGCTCAGTACAGACGGGCAGTTCATGCGGCGCTTTGCAGACGGACAGCTCAGGCGCCGTTGGGCAGACGGGCAGTTCAGGCGCCGTTGGGCAGACGGGCAGTTCAGGCGCCGTTGGGCAGACGGCAGACTCTGGCCGGCTGAGATGCACTGTAGGCCTGGTGCGTGGTGCCGGAACTGGAGGCACCGGGCTAAGGACACGCACCTTCAGGCTAGTGCGGTGAACAACAACAGGGCACACTGGATTCTCAAGGCGTACTATAGGCCTGGTGCGTGGTACCGGGACTGGTGGTACCGGGCTGAGGGCACGCACCGCAGGGCGAGTGCGGGGAGAATGATCAGTGCGTACAGGGCTCTGGAGACGCACAGGAGGCTTGATGCGTGGTGCCAGCACTGGTGGTACTGGGCTGGAGACACGCACCACAGGGAGAGTGCATGGAGGAGAAACAGGGCTCTGAAGACGCACAGGAGGCTTGGTGCGTGGTGCCGGCACTGGTGGTATTGGGCTGGGAACACGTATCTCAGGGCTAGTGCGGGGGGCAGTAACAGGACGCACAGGACTCTGGAGACGCACAGGAGGCTTGGTGCGTGGTGTAGGCACTGTCTTAACCAGACGGCTAGCACGCACCTCAGGACGAGTATGGAGAGCTGTTCCCAGTGACATTAACTCACCAACACGTTCATTCGGACGGATGCCGTGCCTCATGCACCAAACCAGTACATCCCTCATATCTTTCTCCTCCAATTTCTCCATTAACTCCAATACTGTCTCTGCGTCACTCCCCTCCAAATCCGCCCTCACCGGCTCCTTATGTAAAGCAGGAGGAGTTGGCTCAAGTCTCCTGACTGACTCAACTACATTCCCCGAGATCCCCCCAAGAATTTTTGGGGTTTGACTTGCGGGCTTCCAGCCTTGTTTCCGTGCTGCCTCCTCATATCGCCGCCTCTCCGCTTTCGCTGCCTCCAGCTCCGCTTTGGGGCGGCGACACTCCTCTGGTTCTGCCCAGGGTCCTTCTCCGTCTAGGATTTCCTCCCATGTCCATTCCTCCTTGCACACCTGCTGCTGTCGCTGCTGCCCGTTAACCCGCTGCTTGATCCTTCGTTGGTGGGTGGTTCTGTAACGATTGTTCTCCTCCTCTTCGTCCGAAGAGGAGGAGTAGGGATCAGACCAAAATGCAGCGGGTTTTGAAAACATAATGAATTTATTAAACGACGAAGACGAACACGAAACAACACTTGGAATGATTACAAAATAACAAAACGAACGAAGACAGACCTGAACTAGAGAACTTACATAAAACACGAAGAACGCACGAACAGGTACAGACTACAAACAAAAACGCTACAGTCCCGTGTGGTACGAACATACATACAGACACGGAAGACAACCACCCACAAACAAACAGTGTGAACAGCCTACCTTTATATGGTTCTCAATCAGAGGAAACGTCAAACACCTGTCCCTGATTGAGAACCATATAAGGCTAATTACCAATGACCTAAACATAGAAACACAAAACATAGAATGCCCACCCCAACTCACGCCCTGACCAACTAAACACATACAAAAATAACAGAAAACAGGTCAGGAACGTGACACACCCTTTGCTGGCTCTAACAGCTGCTCAATCAGTTTGATGCCTGTTCTTAGTAGACTGGAGAGAAATGTGTTTGACCAAATACAATGCTATTCTTCAGAGAACAACTTAACTACTGACATTCAGCATGCATACAGAGAAGACACTCAATTTGCACTGACTCGGATGACTGATGATTGGTTAAAAGAAATGGATAATAAGATGATAGCTGGAGCAGTATTGTTAGATTTCAGTGCAGCCTTTGATGTTATGGATCATAATTTGTTATTGAAAAAACTCTTGCTATGGCTTTACATCACCTGCCATCACATGGTTGGAGAGTTATTTATCCAATAGAACCCAGAGAGTATTCTTCAATGGAAGCTTCTCTAACATCAGATATGTACAGTGCAGTGTCCCTCAGGGAAGTTGCCTTGGGCCGTTACTCTTCTCTATTTTTACAAATGATTTGCCACTGGTCTTACACAAAGCTAGAATTACTATGTATGCGGATGATTCCACATTACATGTCAGCACCCAAAGCCAATAAGCTCACTGAAATTCTAAATAAGGAGTTACAGTCAGTATCAGAATCGGTGATTAATAATAAACTGGTCTTAAAAAAATCTAAAACTAAAAGCCTTGTATTTGGTTTAAAACATTGTGTAAGACGTAAACCTCAACTGGAGTTGTGCATAAAGGGTGTGAACATTGAGCAAGTTGAGGAAGCTAGATCCTAGTTATAACATTGGATGGCCAATTATCATAGTCAAGTCATATTGACAAAGTTGTTGTGAAGGTGGGGAGGGGTATATCTGTTATAAAAAGATGTTCTATGTTTTTGACACAAAGATCAACTGCACTAGTTGTTCAGGCACTGGTCTTGTCCCATCTTGATTACTGTCCGGTAATATGGTCAAATGCAACAAAAAAAGACCTAGCAAAGCTGCAGCTGGTTCAAAACAGAGAAGCACGCCTTGCTCTAAACTACACATACAGAACTAACATCAACAACATGCATGCCAGTCTTCCCTGGTTGAAGGCTGATGAGAGATGAACTGCTTATCTTCTAGTTTTTATGAAAAATATTACTGTGATAAAAATTCCTGATTGTCTGCATAATCAAATTACATACAGCTCAGACACCTACACATACCCCACAAGACATTCCACCAGGGGTCTCTTCTCAGTCCCAAGTCCAAAACAAATTTACGGCAACACACAGTATTATACAGAGCCGTGATTGCATTGAAATCCCTTCCATCTCTTATTACTAAAGTAAAAAGCTAAATTCTAAAACAACATCTAATGGCACGATAGGGACTGTGAAATGACACTCACACACAAACACACGCACACATAAACACAATCTAACACACACACAATCTACACACACATTATTCTTTAATTGTATTGATTGTATTTCATTGTATTTTAAATTTGTGTGACTGTTCTTGTCTGTCAGTTTATCAGTGTTTTGTTACTTGTCGTGTTTTATGTTTTTGTGTGGACCCCAGGAAGAATAGCTGCTGCTTCTGCAAGAGCTAATGGGATCCAAATAAATGAATAAAAACAATAAAACATAAAAACTGTTTCAAGTGAGAATTATGAATGTCTGATGCCGAAAAAGAAAGGAAATTATTGCCCACTTCACCCATGTTATATTTTTGCAAAAAAGTATTGTGTACTTACAGTAGTTAGCTACACCGCTACATCTTAAAAAAGTCATTCAATACTGAAAACACTACCTAGATTCAAATTTAGTTCAACTACCACCAAGCTACTGCAAAATGAGGTTCACTACCCTGTCACACTTTATTTGGATAGTCTGGATAGTCCATCTGTAGATGAGAAACTGCTTGCTAAGGTTATGGTTAGGTTTAGAATAAGAGTTAGGGTAAGGGTTAGGGCTTGGGCTAGGGTTATTAAGTTTAGGGTTAGGATAAGGATTCAGTTTGGGGTTAGGGCTAGGCTTAGCAGATAGTTGAAATGTTACGGATAGTCTGAAGAGCATCTACAGATCGACTATAAAGTGTTACCCACTACCCACTACATGAAAAAATGAAAAGAAAGGATATGTGAGTGAAAGATAAATGGTTTCTTTTTGTTTTATAGATTGAAGATATGAACAACAATAACAGCAGAGATCTCTCAATACCATCATGAAACCATGAATCATTTGGAGCTCACACATTTAGGCTCTGATTCATAGTAAATATGTAGCCTATGATTCACTGTGAATTCAGTCGAAGTCACCCCCTCCCCTACCTCTACTGTATCATAAGGCACAGAACTCACAATGTCAAACCCCATACCCCACACCCCCAAGGAAAAGTTTAGCCCATACCTCTGTTGAAACTGTCTGACGAATAGAAACACAGTGAGGTGAGGGATGGATTTGGAAAGCCGGTAAAGAACGTGTAATATTGACCTGTAATGGAGGAACGTGAATTTGTGGAGATTATGGGAAGGAATGAGGAATGTCGGGAAAGAGATGGGTTAAGGTTGCACAACATCCACATATTACCTTCCCACAAAGTTATACACTACACACGACACACTAAACTACTACATTATTTGAATAATCTGTGTAGTAATAGGGCAAAAAACAGGACCGAGTGTGGGAAACCCTGGACTCTACCCTAATGCAAAATATGCCTTATACTTTTAACTTCTAACACACGGTGGCAGTCCTTGCCGGTACCAACCCCATTGACGTCGGTTTCCACTAGATAGCACAGTCACAAAGTCGAAATTGGCTATATCGTAAAAATAATTGAAAACATGCTTTTCGGTCTTAATTTAAGGTTAGGGTTGGGTATACGGTTAGCAGTGTGGTTATGGTAAAGGCTAGGTCTAAAATCACATTTTAAGATGATACATTGTAGAAATAGGCGGAGTTTCTGACTTCGTGGCTGTGGTAGTTCTTAATATCTCAGTAGTGGTAACTAGTGACGACCGTTGATGTCAACCGTAAAACAGCTGGAGGTGGGGCACCAGTGTGTGGTGGATGTACAATGTATCCAATGGAAAACGACAACATGGATTCAAAATCAAGCAGTGACCCAATCATTATTGAGTAAATCTAAAGCTCGCCTTAGTATCAACCCCTCTCTTCTCACTTCCCCTGAACAACACGGCCCTTTTTAAGTTCAGTGGGGGAAGAGAAAGGGGGACTCTGAAATACGAAGACAAAAAGACACAAAACAGACCTGAAAGGGCCCTGTCTTCTACACGGGAAGACTATTGTCAAATCAAAGGTTGATTATATGTTAACATTTCGTATTTGGATCATTCATTGTTGGCTAGCTATAACTAAAGCGGGTAGCTTGGTTTGTTAGCTAACTAACATCGGCTAGCTAGCTTGAACTAACTAGCTAGCTAACCCATTTAGCCAGCTAGCTACAACACGGAAGGGAAAGTAAAGCCAAATGACATTTCCCCCTCAATTTGACATAACAAAATATAAGCTGCCTAGTTGTTTGTTTAACTTGATCGGTACTTGTTTTTTTGTCTCATCGAAGAAGCAACACGAAACGAAGGTCTTGACTGCCTGAACCACGACAAAAAAATAAGTAAAATGGCGGAGCCGGACAAATTAAACATCGACTCCATAATACAGCGTCTTCTGGAAGGTGAGGATTTGCACTTAACTAGGAATCAAGCTACTTAATTTGATTAATTACGAATCAGTTGCTATTTGGATTTTTGTATTTTCAAAGAAGCGTCGGAATTCTAACGGATGTTTGGTGTATGTTAGCGTAGTTAGCATGCTTAACGTCAAGTTAGCTGTTCTCTTTGAAAAGGATGTGTCCGGGTTAGAGCGAGAGATAACGTTACCTAGATCTACGAACTAGTAGGGCAAATGAGAGATGGCTGGCTTGTTGCTTCAATCTTTGTCACTCGGCCTGAAGTGCCCATTTTGTTGTAATATTGGTATTAATGGTAAATCATTATTAAGATGACAAACACGTTTATTTTACGATGGTGCTGTGTTAGTTAACTAACTCTAGCTAGCTACTGTAACGTTAAAAATGTTCAGTGGTCTGTCTGGTGTATGCTGTTAATTAATGCAAAGTTAGCCAGTAACGTCGGTTAGTAGGTTTTGTTTACCATTCATTTCTGTTTCCTGCATCCAATCTTTCCATAATGTCGTTTTTTTTGTTTGTCATTATTTAGCTAGCTATGTCTAACACACACCGGTTATACTGTAGCCTAGGCAGACGATAGTACATGGGCGCTAGATCTGTACTATCGTCTATGTTGGATGTGCATTCCCGGTAATACACTAGTGTCCCCCTATGGATCGGCTTGTACATAAAACATCCTCCATTCAAGGGAAATATGCTTACTTTATTTTTTTGAAACACAATTTCCCACCACAATTGTTTATATTTTTGCACAATCTAATATGTTGCACACCATGTTCAACCGAGAATGTGCAATATCCTAAATTGTCCGAAAATACTAATTGTTTCATAAAGAAAGTATGCATATTTTCATTTTTTTAAATGCCCATTAATTAAAGCTAGTTAAGGAGGAAAATGGTACATTTGCAGCCTGAATGGAGGGTGCTGTATATAGGAGCAGGCCCATTGCAATTCATGCCTGGATGAGGGAGAAGCATACTTAAGCATGTTTTTCAGGGCTGCGGATGCAATTATCATGTGCTGAAAGCGTGCTTGCTGAAGTAATAACTTGCTTTTATTTTTAAAATGCAAGCTACAGTAGGTTTAGCCATATCATTAGTGGTTGGTTACACAGAGTGAAGGGCACCAATGGGTCACACTGGCTGTCATTCGGTGCAACTGTTTCCACCATGATAACGTGCTATTGTGAGACTCCAAATTCCATGGACAGGAAACATCCGTGCCCTGGTTTTAGACTCTTATCTGTCTAAAGAAGGCCAATGGCCTTTACTACATTATAAAGTAAAGGGAATATCCAGATTTGGGTTTGTTTTTCTTTGGCCAAGTAGCTTATAGCAGGGCTGAAAGTTGTCCATACTGTAAACATTAGAGGTGGAAACATTATGGCACATTACATTCTCTGCAATCGCAGTAGATTTGTAATGTAATGATGCAATGAAGTGTTGCTGACCTCCCTCTCCTTGCCCCAACCTGGGCTTGAACCAAGGACCCTCTGAACAATGCCAACTGTCACCCAAGAAGCATCATTACCTATAGCTCCACAAAAGCAGTGTCCCTTCATGTGCTAGGGAAACAACTACTTCAAGCTCTGAGTCAGCACTAGTTAGCGGTGCTGGCTAGTAGTAATTGAACACTATTAGCCCGCACCGCTAACTAGCTAGGTATTTCACAACGGCTACCGAAGCATGAATAGTAGAAATATGGGCAGACTTGGGGAATGTGAGGGACAGTGTTGTTTGCAAGTAGCAGGCCTAATGTCTTTCTTTCTCTTGGGTTTTTACTTTGAACACGTCTTTTGTTGTGGGCAGCTTATGGATGTATTGATGGATTAAAACGATTCCGCTATCCGTATTTCTGTTTGTGACCACCACACCACTCTTGGAGTATTGTGGAGGTTAATGACTGTTGAATAATATGTAGGTGTTAGTGTTTGATGCATGGGAGAAGCTGTCTATACCACACAGGTTTGCCTGCCCTCAGTCCTGGCCACTCCTTAGATTTATGATGGCTTCTATAGTAACAGATATGAGCCTTGGGGACTGTGTGTGTGTACATGGGGGGGGCAGAAGCAAACTTATGATCTGTATGATAAATGTTGCGTAATGGGAGACCTGAGGCTGTCAGACCAACATAAGCCCCTCCAGCTACTAAATCTGCAGGGGCCTTCCGCTGTAATGAGCACAGTGGCTGAGCCAGACATGAGCTTCTGCTGGCCTGGGAACAGTTCAGAAAACATGAAGTGGGGCATTCTGCTGCTCTTGGAACTTGTCTAGTTAGATTTAAAAAATGTCTCTCCAAGTCTGGTCTAACTGGTTTAAAAGTCACATCAGGTGTTCAAACCCCTGGATCTGCTGTTTTGTTCTTCCCTTTCAGAAATCTATTGATCTAGATGTATACAGATTATTACTGTATCAATTTATAGGCAATCGTTTATTTCTGTTTTGACAATTATTGACTGTAATGGTTCTGCAGTTAACCTAGACATTTTCACATGTCTGTTTTCTCAGTGTTATCGCTCCTCTACATCATGGTAATAGTGGTGCATCATGTTGTAGGACTCCACCACAGATAGAACAATAATCCAGACATTTCATCGGATGTATAAGTGTGAAGCATCCGATTGACACTTCCACTCACTACCTAATATGGTGATGAGAGAAAGCCCAGTGGCCGGCAGTGAGACGAGATGGATTTTTGCCGACATTGTGATCATTTTCTCCTCGATGAAACATTTGACCTCAACAGTTTTCTGTTCTCGAAGCTAGAATCCGTTATGAAGAGTGGACTAAGTTTTGGAGATTTTACCCTTTGTCAAAGTAAAACAATTAAAATGTTGTTTAGAAGGAGTGCAAGGGCAAATTGAGTTATTGCACACACACTTCAGAGTAGGTGTTCCTTAACTTCTCTGGTATATGTGGGACGCTAACGTCCCACTTGGCCAAAAGCCAGTAAAAATGCAGAGTGCCAAATTCAAATAAATAAAACTATAAAAATCAAACTTTCATTAAATCACACATGAAAGACACCAAATTAGAGCTACACTTGTTGTGAATCCGGCCAACATGTCTGATTTCAAAACGATTTACGGCGAAAGCACACCAAAAGATTACGTTAGGTCAGTACATAGCCACAGAAAAACATAGCCATTTTCCCAGCCAAAGATAGGAGTCACAAAAAGCAGAAATAGAGAAAATTAATCACTAACCTTTGATCTTCATCAGATGACACTCATAGGACATCATGTTACACAATACATGTATGTTTTGTTCGATAATGTGCATATTTATATCCAAAAATCTCAATTTACATTGGCCCCATGTTCAGAAATGCCTCCAAAATATCCGGAGAAATTGCAGAGAGCCACATCAAATAACAGAAATACTCATCATAAACTTTGAAAGATACATGTTTTACATAGAATTAAGGATACACTTGTTCTTAATGCAACCGCTGTGTCAGATTTCAAAAACACTTTACGGAAAAAGCAAACCATGCAATAATCTGAGACGGCGCTCAGATATAAACAACATTTCTCCGCCATGTTGGAGTCAACAGAAATATGAAATTACATCATAAATATTCCCTTAACTTTGATCTTCATCAGAATGCACTCCCAGGAATCCTAGTTCCACAATAAATTGTTGTTTTGTTCGATAATGTCCGTTATTTATGTCCAAGTAGCTACTTCTGTTAGCACGTATAGTACACACATCCAAACGCTCGCGCAGATCCAGGTGAACGTCAGACGAAAACTTAAAAAAGTTATATTACAGGTCGAATAAACTTGTCAAACTAAGTAGAGAATCAATCTTTAGGATGTTGTTATCATAAATATTCAATAATGTTCCAACCGGAGAATTCCTTTGTGTCTATAGAAGTAATGGAACGCAAGTCGATATCATGTGGAATGCGCGTGACCAGGAACTGGCACTCTGCCAGACCACTGACTAAAACAGCTCCCAACCGGCCCCACATCACAGTAGAAGCTTCAGTCAACGTTCTACAGACTGTTGACATCTAGTGGAAGGCGTAGGCAGTGCAAACAGATCCATATCCCACTGGGATTTCAATAGGCGGTGAGTTGAAAATCGACCAGCCTCAGAATTCTCACTTCCTGTTTGGATTTTTTCTCAGGTTTGTCTGCCATATGAGTTCTGTTATACTCACAGACATCATTCAAACAGTTTTAGAAACTTCAGAGTGTTTCATATCCAATAGTAATAATAATATGCATATATTAGCATCTGGGACAGAGTAGGAGGCAGTTCACTCTGGGCACGCTATTCATCCAAAGTGAAAATGCTGCCCCCTATCCTAGAGAAGTTAACAGAAATATACAAATACATGCTAGAACACGCCAATAGGACCTCTCTAACTCTTGCTTGGCTCTGCACACTCCTTGCTTGTTTTGCCCACTATGACTCATTTGTTCCTGTTGGAAACGCCAGGCTGTGGTCTATCTTGGGTTAGTTAAAAAACATCTTTGGCGCCACCATATTGTCTGTCTCCAACTGTTTGAACAACATACTATCCTGTCCACTTTGTTGTTTCCCACAATGAAATCAGGTATGGGGACTGTGGATCGGTCTCTGTTCGTACGTTAGTAAAAACGCCATCTCAGACAGCACTGGCCCGAGTTTGATGAAACTTGGGTGAACGATGACACTGATTGGCCCAAGGCAGGAGCTATAGTAATTAACTGAAATGTGTGAGTCACACCAGATAGGAAGAGGTGAAGCTAGAGGGATAGCTGGGCCCAAAGTCTGTCTTCTCCAGCAGATGTTGTTTTTATATTTTTCGAGGTGTTTTTGTATGGGGGTCAATGCTTTATCTTTGCCAGGTTGCAGTTGTAAATGAGAACATGTTCTCAACTAGCTTACCTGGTTAAATAAAGGTGAAATATATATAAATATTTTAATGGGTGTTGAATTTGGTAAACAAACAATGGAATGGCTTATTTGCTACTTAATTGATCATATAGAAGTTTCATAATGTTTTAGTTGTTAGTGTTTATGCTCATTTCGCATTTAAAAACAGGCTAGACAGCTAGTAAACTAGACAGGGTCTGCTCTGTGCTAAATTTTGGGAGTTGAGACATAAAAAGGGTATCGTTGGAAAGGTTCACTTTTCTATTACAGTAAAATGTCTCGAATGTGTTTCGGTGTCCATATGAATGATTCTGTTGTACCAAACCTCAAATGCAAATAGCCAGTTGAAACTGCTTGTTGTCATAGAGAAAGAAGTAGTCTATCAACTTTGTTGTTGTGAGTGGCAGGGGGAGGGGCTTGGTGTGTGTGAATGGGAAGGTGCACACAGCACTGGAGTAAAAAGACAAGCAGACATAAACGCTCATAAAAACGGGAGAACTTTATTGTTGAGATGAATGTGTTTGGAATTCCGCACTAAAATGCACATTCAAATGAATTAGATATATCGTTCAGCCCTAGCCCCTTCTGACGTTGACTGTGGCTCTTGATGGCTGGAAGAGTGTTGTGGAAACTGTGGTCTACTCTGTCCATGATAAGGTTGTCTGACAAGTTCAGAAAAAAAAACAAAAACAGCTGTACTGGCAGGATATAGCGAACCTTTTTTTCTCTTGCGGTGTGGCAACTCATTACAAGGCAGAGTGTTTGCCTCTGTCTTGAGAGTTGTCATAATTAGCCTAACACATCATGTATGGCATTTTCTAAATTAGTTTTTAAGTCTTGGCCAGTCCATAAACCATCACCTGTGGCTTTTTGTCCTTCCAATCCTGCTGTATTTCTATGATGTAGAGACAGGCCAAGGTAACTGCCTTCCGGTTGCTTAATCACTTGTTTGTCAGAGAATGGTGACTGACCACCATCGACATTTAGCTGCACCATGTACACCTTAACTTCTTCGGGGTAGGGGGCAGCATTTTCACTTTTGGATAAATAGCATGCCAAAATTCAACTGCCTGCTACTCATCCCCATAATATAAGATATACATATTATTAGTAGATTTGGATAGAAAACACTCAAGTTTCTAAAACTGTTTGAAATCATGTCTGTGAGAATAACAGAACTTATGTAGCAGAAAAAACCCAGAGGACAAACCATTCAGAATGTATTTTTTTGAGGTCACTGTCTTTTCAATGTGTTTTCATTGGGACACCAGATTTCTAAGGGACTTGTTTGCAGTTCCTACCGCTTCCACTGGATGTCACCAGTCTTTGGAAATTGGTTGAGGTTATTCCTTTGTGTAATGAAGAAGTACGGCAATCGTAAATGAGGTTCACTTGAAGTAAATTGTTTGAGAGAGGCACATTACCAAAAAAGTTGCGTCAGTTTGTTTTCTTTTTGTATTGAACACAGATCATCCCGTCTTCAAATTGATCGATTATTAACGTTTAAAAATACCTAATGTTGTATTACAAAAGTAGTTTGAAATGTTTTGGTAAAGTTTACGTGTAACTTTTGATATATTTTGTAGTGACGTTGCGCAAGTTGAAAGCTGTGTTTTTCTGGATGAAACGCGCCAAATAAATTGACATTTTGGATATACACTGCTCAAAAAAATAAAGGGAACACTTAAACAACACAATGTAACTCCAAGTCAATCACACTTCTGTGAAATCAAACTGTCCACTTAGGAAGCAACACTGATTGACAATAAATTTCACATGCTGTTGTGCAAATGGAATAGACAAAAGGTGGAAATTATAGGCAATTAGCAAGACACCCCCAAAAAAGGAATGGTTCTGCAGGTGGTGACCACAGACCACTTCTCAGTTCCTATGCTTCCTGGCTGATGTTTTGGTCACTTTTGAATGCTGGCGGTGCTTTCACTCTCGTGGTAGCATGAGACGGAGTCTACAACCCACACAAGTGGCTCAGGTAGTGCAGTTCATCCAGGATGGCACATCAATGCGAGCTGTGGCAAAAAGGTTTGCTGTGTCTGTCAGCGTAGTGTCCAGAGCATGGAGGCGCTACCAGGAGACAGGCCAGTACATCAGGAGATGTGGAGGAGGCCGTAGGAGGGCAACAACCCAGCAGCAGGACCGCTACCTCCGCCTTTGTGCAAGGAGGTGCACTGCCAGAGCCCTGCAAAAAGACCTCCAGCAGGCCACAAATGTGCATGTGTCAGCATATGGTCTCACAAGGGGTCTGAGGATCTCATCTCGGTACCTATTGGCAGTCAGGCTACCTCTGGCGAGCACATGGAGGGCTGTGCGGCCCCACAAAGAAATGCCACCCCACACCATGACTGACCCACCGCCAAACCGGTCATGCTGGAGGATGTTACAGGCAGCAGAACGTTCTCCACGGCGTCTCCAGACTCTGTCACGTCTGTCACATGTGCTCATGTGCTTAGTGTGAACCTGCTTTCATCTGAAGAGCACAGGGCGCCAGTGGCGAATTTGCCAATCTTGGTGTTCTCTGGCAAATGCCAAACGTCCTGCACGGTGTTGGGCTGTAAGCACAACCCCCACCTGTGGACGTCGGGCCCTCATACCACCCTCATGGAGTCTGTTTCTGACCGTTTGAGCAGACACATGCACATTTGTGGCCTGCTGGAGGTCATTTTGCAGGGCTCTGGCAGTGCACCTCCTTGCACAAAGGCGGAGGTAGCGGTCCTGCTGCTGGGTTGTTGCCCTCCTACGGCCTCCTCCACATCTCCTGATGTACTGGCCTGTCTCCTGGTAGCGCCTCCATGCTCTGGACACTACGCTGACAGACACAGCAAACCTTTTTGCCACAGCTCGCATTGATGTGCCATCCTGGATGAACTGCACTACCTGAGCCACTTGTGTGGGTTGTAGACTCCGTCTCATGCTACCACTAGAGTGAAAGCACCGCCAGCATTCAAAAGTGACCAAAACATCAGCCAGGAAGCATAGGAACTGAGAAGTGGTCTGTGGTCACCACCTGCAGAATCACTCCTTTTTTGGGGGTGTCTTGCTAATTGCCTATAATTTCCACCTTCTGTCTATTCCATTTGCACAACAGCATGTGAAATTTATTGTCAATCAGTGTTGCTTCCTAAGTGGACAGTTTGATTTCACAGAAGTGTGATTGACTTGGAGTTACATTGTGTTTAAGTGTTCCCTTTATTTTTTTGAGCAGTGTATATCGACGGAATTAATCGAACAAAATGACCATTTGTGATGTTTATGGGACATATTGGAGTGCCAACAAAATAATTTAGTCAAAGGTAAGGCATTAATTATATTTTTATTTCTGCGTTTTGTGTCGTGCCTGCAGTGTTGAAATATGCTACTCTCTTTGTTTACTGTTGTGCTATCATCAGATAATAGCATCTTACACTTTCGCCGAAAAGCCTTTTTGAAATCTGACATGTTGGCTGGATTCACGAGTGTAGCTTTAATTTGGTATCTTAGATGTGTGATTTATTGAAAGTTTGATTTTTATATCATTTTATTTGAATATGGCGCTCTGTATTTTCTCTGCTATTGGCTACCCCAGAGAGGTTAAAACCTCTTGGCACACGGATCCCTTTAGCGGGATCATTTTCATCAACAATCGCTGAATTGCAGAGCGCCAAATTCCCCAAAAAGTACTAAATATTTAATTTCATGAAATCACAAGTGCAATACAGCAAAACACAGTTTAGCTTGTTGTTAATCCACCTGTTGTGTCAGATTTAGAAAATATGCTTTACAGCGAAAGCAATCCAAGCGTTTGTGAGTTTATTGATCACTAGACAAAACATTACAAACACCTAGCAGCAATGTAGATTGGTCAGAAAAGCAATAACATTAATCGCTTACCTTTGATCTTCGGATGTTTGCACTCACGAGACTCCCAGTTACACAATAAATGTTCCTTTTGTTCAATAAAGATTATTTTTATGTAAAAAAAACTAAATTTGTTTGGCGCGTTATGTTCAGAAATCCACAGGCTCAGGCAGGTCATGAAGGGCAGACAAATTCCAAATAGTATCCGTAAAGTTCGTAGAAACATGTCAAACGTTTTTATAATCAATCTATAATCAATCCTCAGGTTGTTTTTAACATAAATAGTCGATATATTTCAACCGGACGGTAAACTATTCAATACAATAGAGAAAGAAAATGTTGAGCTACCACTTTCGCGCGCAAGAACTAATCAAAGGACACCTGGCTATCCACTGACGCGATTTGATAAATCTCGCAAATTTTTCAGAATTTTTCAGAATAAAAGCTTGAAACTATGTCTAAAGCCTGTTCACAACCTTTGGAAGCCATTGGAAAAGGAATCTGGTTGATTTCCCTTTAAATGGAGGATAGGCAGGCAATGGAACAGGGATTTTTTTAAATAAGAGGCACTTCCGGGTTGGATTTCCTCAGGTTTTCGCCTGCAAAATCAGTTCTGTTATACACACAGACAATATTTTGACAGTTTTGGAAACTTTAGAGTGTTTTCTGTCCTAATAATTGTATGCAAGCATCTGGGCCTGAGAAATAGGCCGTTTACATTGGGAACGTTATTTTTCCAAACATAAAAATTCTGCCTCCTGGCGTCAAGAAGTTTTAACACATGGGCCAGCCTGGTGACAATGTTTGCAAACCAGGTAAATGCGGTGACGGTGTGACTAGTTTCAATGGGATTAACCATCAGCCTCCTGACCTGTACATCTGAACGGTCAGTCCAGGCCGCTACTACCACCTCCTGTCACCATCTATGAGGATGTCCATATCAGCCATGGACATATCAGGAGGGGAATCTGAAGCCAGCCAACTGTTGATTCCCAATGGCTTTCCTATTGTGCTTGTCCAACTTTTTCTTTTCTATCCCGTGACCAGCAAAGCGGAAAGCCCTTTGTCTGCCCCCACCCCATCCCCCACGCCCCTTCTCTAAGCTCACTGTTGCCATTGGCCATGTGGCTAACTTTAGAGTAAGCTCTGTCATGGCTTAGCCGACCCTAATCCAGGTTTAAAGTGACAAGCAGCACTACCCTATTTATACCCACATTTCACTCTTTAGGGCCAAGGCCTGTGTTGCTGCCCTAACATGACACTGCTCATTTAGATATATTGCTGAGGTCCTACCTGGAAGTCCTCGTCCGTTTCCATCCTCCATTTTCAGAACAAATGTGTGTGCCCCTCTCCCACTGCCTGTGATTTTATTATGGCAGAATTATATTTTTGTGAAAGCACTACACTGAACAAAAATATAAATGCAACATGTAACAATTTCTAAGATTTTACTGGGTTACAGTTCAAATAAGGAAATCGGTCAATTGAAAAATTCATTAGGCCCTAATCTATGGAATTCACATGCATCTGTTAGTCACAAATACCTTACAAAAAAGGTAGGGGCATGGATCAGAAAACCAGTCAGTATCTTGTGACACATCTCCTTCGCATAGAGTTGGGCGGCAGGTAGCTTAGTGGTTAGAGCGTTGGGCCAGTAACTGAAAGGTTGCTGGTTCGAATCCCCAAGCCGAATGTTGTCCCACTCCTCTTCAATGGCTGTGTGAAGTTGCTGGATATTAGCGGGAACTGGAACACGCTGTCGTACACGTCGATCTAGAGCATCCCAAACAGGCTTGATGGGTGAGTTGTCTGGTGAGTATGCAGGTTGTGGAAGAACTTGGACATTTTCACCTTCCGGGAATTGTGTACAGATCCTTGCGACATTATCATGCTGAAACATGAGGTGATGTCGGCGGATGAATGGCACGACAATGAGCCTTACGATCTCGTCACGGTTTCTCTGTGCATTCAAATTGCCATCGATAAAATGCAATTGTTTGTTGTTCGTACCTAATGTCAGCCCATACCATAACGTTGACATCAGCAAAATGCTCGCCTACACAACGTGGTATGCAGTTGTCAGTACGTCCAACTGGCCTCACAATTTTTCTAAAACAACGTTGGAGGCGGCTTATGGTAGAGAAATTAACATTACATTCTCTGGCAACAGATCTGGTGAACATTACTGCAGTCAGTATACCAATTGCACGCTCCCTCAACTTGACACATCTGTGGTATTGTGTGTGAACTGCATTTTCTCGTTTGGTATTTGGCAAGGTCAGCAACGTTCAGTTTGAGCTGTCAGAGCTTTGACAAGTGTTCAATTAACCCCAGCGTGTGTTTTTGTAAAGAACACTGTCTGCACCCAGCTTGTAAAGCAGAATGTCACTGAAGGGTTTCAGGCAATTTTATTGTTCTGCTCTCAAGTGTATCGATACCCCATTTAGCTTCAGCAGTTACAGTACCAGGTGCATGATAGAGCACAACAAGTGTCTATGGTTGAATATTAGGGTTTCTGTTGATGCTTGTTTGTCATTGCCTTGTTCTCCTGTGATTTTGTTATTTGTTTATTTCACCTTTATTTAACCAGGTAGGCAAGTTGAAAAAGATCTCATTTACAATTGCGACCTGGCTAAGATAAAGCAAAGCAGTTCGACACATACAACAACAGAGTTACACATGGATTAAAACAAACATACAGTCAATAATGCAGTAGAAAAATAAGTCTATATACAATGTGAGCAAATGAGGTGAGATAAGGGAGGTAAAGGCAAAAAAAGGCCATGGTGGCGAAGTAAATACAATATAGCAAGTTAAACACTGGAATGGTAGATTTGCAATGGAAGAATGTGCAAAGTAGAAATAACGGGGTGCAAAGGAGTTAAATAAATAAATACAGTAGGGGAAGAGGTAGTTGTTTGGGCTAAATTATAGATGGGCTGTGTACAGGTGCAGTAATCTGTGAGCTGCTCTGACAGCTGGTGCTTAAAGCTAGTGAGGGAGATAAGTGTTTCCAGTTTCAGAGATTTTTGTAGTTCATTCCAGTCATTGGCAACAGAGAACTGGAAGGAGAGGCGGCCAAAGGAGGAATTGGTTTTGGGGGTGACTAGAGAGATATACAGTGGGGCAAAAAAGTATTTAGTCAGCCACCAATTGTGCAAGTTCTCCCACTTAAAAAGATGAGGCCTGTAATTGTCATCATTGGTACACTTCAACTATGACAGACAAAATGAGAGAGAAAAATCCAGAAAATCACATTGTAGGATTTTTAATGAATTTATTTGCAAATTATGGTGGAAAATAAACTTTTGTTATTGACCAAATACTTATCTCAATACTTTGTTATATACCCTTTGTTGGCAATGGCAGAGGTCAAACGTTTTCTGTAAGTCTTCACAAGGTTCACACTGTTGCTGGTATTTTGGCCCATTCCTCCATGCAGATCTCCTCTTGAGCAGTGATGTTTTGGGGCTGTTGCTGGGCAACACGGACTTTCAACTCCCTCCAAAGATTTTCTATGGGGTTGAGATCTGGAGACTGGCTAGGCCACTCCAGGACCTTGAAATGCTTCTTACGAAGCCACTCCTTCGTTGCCCGGGCGGTGTGTTTGGGATCATTGTCATGCTGAAAGACCCAGCCACGTTTCATCTTCAATGCCCTTGCTGATGGAAGGAGGTTTTCACTCAAAATCTCACGATACATGGCCCCATTCATTCTGTCCTTTACACGGATCAGTCGTCCTGGTCCCTTTGCAGAAAAACAGCCCCAAAGTATGATGTTTCCACCCCCATGCTTCACAGTAGGTATGGTGTTCTTTGGATGCAACTCAGCATTCTTTGTCCTCCAAACACGACGAGTTGAGTTTTTACCAAAAAGTTATATTTTGGTTTCATCTGACCATATGACATTCTCCCAATCTTCTTCTGGATCATCCAAATGCTCTCTAGCAAACTTCAGACGGGCCTGGACATGTACTGGCTTAAGCAGGGGGACACGTCTGGCACTGCAGGATTTGAGTCCCTGGCGGCGTAGTGTGTTACTGATGGTAGGCTTTGTCCCAGCTTTCGGCAGGTCATTCACTAGGTCCCCCCGTGTGGTTCTGGGATTTTTGCTCACCGTTCTTGTGATCATTTTGACCCCGCGGGGTGAGATCTTGCATGGAGCCCCAGATCGAGGGAGATTATCAGTGGTCTTGTATGTCTTCCATTTCCTAATAATTGCTCCCACAGTTGATTTCTTCAAACCAAGCTGCTTACCTATTGCAGATTCAGTCTTCCCAGCCTGGTGCAGGTCTACAATTTTGTTTCTGGTGTCCTTTTGACAGCTCTTTGGTCTTGGCCATAGTGGAGTTTGGAGTGTGACTGTTTGAGGTTGTGGACAGGTGTCTTTTATACTGATAACAAGTTCAAACAGGTGCCATTAATACAGGTAACGAGTGGAGGACAGAGGAGCCTCTTAAAGAAGTTACAGGTCTGTGAGAGCCAGAAATCTTGCTTGTTTGTAGGTGACCAAATACTTATTTTCCACCATAATTTGCAAATAAATTCATTAAAAATCCTACAATGTGATTTTCTGGATTTTTTTTCTTCTCATTTTGTCTGTCATAGTTGAAGTGTACCTATGATGAACATTACAGGCCTCTCTCATATTTTTAAGTGGGAGAACTTGCACAATTGGTGGCTGACTAAATACTTTTTTGCCCCACTGTACCTGCTGCAGCGCGTGCTACAGGTGGGTGCTGCTATGGTGACCAGCGAGCTGAGATAAGGGGGGACTTTACCTAGCAGGGTCTTGTAGATGACCTGGAGCCAGTGGGTTTGGTGACGAGTATGAAGTGAGTGCCAGCCAACGAGAGCGTACAGGTCGCAGTGGTGGATAGTATATGGGGCTTTGGTGACAAAACGGATGGCACTGTGATAGACTGCATCCAATTTATTGAGTAGGGTATTGGAGGCTATTTTGTAAATGACAACGCCGAAGTCAAGGATCGGTAGGATGGTCAGTTTTATGAGGGTATGTTTGGCAGCCTGAGTGAAGGAGGCTTTGTTGCAAAATAGGAAGCCAATTCTAGATTTAACTTTGGATTGGAGATGTTTGATGTGAGTCTGGAAGGAGAGTTTAGTCTAACCAGACACCTAGGTATTTGAGGTTGTCCACATATTTTAAGTCAGAACCGTCCAGAGTAGTGTTACTGGACGTGCGGACAGGTGCAGGCAGCGATCGGTTGAATAGCATCTATTTAGTTTTACTTGTATTTAAGAGCAGTTGGAGGCCACGGAAGGAGAGTTGTATGACATTGAAGCTCGTCTGTAGGGTTGTTAACAGTGTCCAAAGAAGGGCCAGAAGTATACAGAATGGTGTCGTCTGTGTAGAGGTAGATCAGAGACACACCAGCAGCAAGAGCGACATCATTGATGTATACAGAGAAGAGAGTCGGCCCAAGAATTGAACCCTGTGGCACCCCCATAGAGACTGCCAGAGGCCCGGAAAACAGGCCCTCCGATTTGACACACTGAACTCTATCAGAGAAGTAGTTGGTGAACTAGGCGAGGCAATCATTTGAGAAACCAAGGCTATCTAGTCTGCCGATGAGGATGTGGTGATTGACAGTCGAAAGCCTTGGCCTGGTCAATGAATACGGGTGCACAGTATTGTTTCTTATCGATGGTGGTTAAGATATCGTTTAGGACCTTGAGCGTGGCTGAGGTGCATCCATGACCAGCTCTGAAACCAGATTGCATAGCTTTGAAGGTGCGGTGGGATTCGAAATGGTCGTTTATCTATTTGTTGACTTGGCTTTCGAAGACCTTAGAAAGGCAGGGTAGGATAGATATAGGTCTGTAGCAGTTTGGGTCAAGAGTGTCCCCCCCTTTGAAGAGGGGGATGACCGCAGCTGCTTTCCAATCTTTGGGAATCTCAGATGACACGAGAGGTTGAACAGGCTAGTAATAGGGGTTGCAACACTTTCGGCAGATAATTTTAGAAAGAAAGGGTCCAGATTGTCTAGCCCGGCTGATTTGTAGGGGTCCCGATTTTGCAGCTCTTTCAGAACATCAGCTGACTGGATTTGGGAGAAGGAGAAATGGGGAAGGCTTGGGCGAGTTGCTGTGCGGGGTGCAGTGCTGTTGACCAGGGTAGCCAGGTGGAAAGCATGGCCAGCCGTAGAAAAATGCTTGTTGAAATTCTCAATTATCGTGGATTTATCGGTGGTGACAGTGTTCCCTGTCCTCAGCGCAGTGGGCAGCTGGGAGGAGGTGTTCTTATTCTCCATGGACTTTACAGTGTCCCAGAACTTTTTTGAGTTTGTGTTGCAGGAAGCAAATTCCTGCTTGAAAAAGCTAGACTTGGCTTTTCTAACTACATGTGTATGTTGGTTTCTAACTTCCCTGAAAAGTTGCATATCACGGGGGGCTGTTTGATGCTAATGCAGAACGCCATAGGATGTTTTTGTGTTGGTTAAGCGCAGTCAGGTCTGGAGAGAACCAAGGGCTATATCTGTTCCTGGTTCAAAATGTTTTTAATGGGGCATGCTTATTTAAGATGGTGAGGAAGGCATTTATTTTTTGAAATAACCAGGCATCCTCTACTGACGGAATGAGGTCAATATCCTTCCAGGATACCTCGGCCAGGTCGATTTAGAAAGGCCTGCTCGCTGAAGTGTTTTCGGGAGCGTTTAACAGTGATGAGTGGAGGTCGTTTGACCGCTGACCCATTACGGATGCAGGCAATGTGGCAGTGATCGCTGAGATCTTGGTTGAAAACAGCAGAGGTGTATTTAGAGGGCAAGTTGGTTAGGATGATATCTATGAGGGTGCCCGTGTTTACGGCTTTGGGGTGGTACCTGGTAGGTTCATGGATAATTTGTGTGAGATTGGATGGTTTATAGAGCGCTGGCATTGGACTTTTCACCTGCACTTAGGGAAGACAGCAGAACGTGCAGGAAAGGGGGTGGAATTGATTCTGTGACACACAACCCTGATGCGCATTCTTGCACAAGTCCCCCGTACATCATGAGTCACTGGAATACACTTACTATATGCTCCGTTATATCCTTGCCTGGAGCTTGTCATGCAAACAGGATTTCTGAATAATACAGTCCTACTGTGGTATTTGTTTGACTATAGATGTGCTGATGCAGTGATCCCTTGCAGCTATAGTGAAGGTTTTAGTTTGGGAGGAGTGTTGAGATTGAAGTAGGCTCATCCAGCTGAACATATTAAACCTGTACTTGACCTGCAGCGCCACAAAAGCCTCAAGCTGCCCTGCAAATCATGCCAACATACTTAAGAGTATTCCCTGCTCCAGGGCTACAATGGTGCGCTAACTACATTAAACATATTACCAATTTGTGGCTCCAGTAGAGCTGACCACCTGTCTGTGTTGATCATTGAACACTTATCATATCAGTTGCACTGTGGATTTGCACCTCTGCTTGATGAACACTTAACCCACCCTGTGGCTGTGTAAGTGTTTTCCTTTTCCTGGTAGAAGGTGTGTGAATGTCATAACTAGCTACTATACTCAACAAACATGTACGATTCTTGAGATCCAGAGCAGAGTTAGGGAACAGCCAGGAGCATGCCTCAGGAAGATGCTCAGCGCAGCACTGTGCATGTGTCCCTTGTGACCTGACCACATCTGACTAGCCTGCTACTACCATCCTGCTACTACCAGCCTGCTACTACTAGCCTGCTTAGCTCTGCCGTGTGGTCAGAGCAACGTTTGCTGTCAGTTCACAGGCTACCCTATGCTACCAGACTGCATGCGGTGCACTTGTGACCAGAGAGCTCTGAAGTTGGCCATCAATGATATGTTTATTTAATTGTATTTTAGGCCTACTTTGATTTGAAGGGCAGTGTATTTGATCCTTGTTTGAGTCGTACAGTGTGAGATTCGCTATGTGTGCCTCTTTCCGTTGCAGCCTCTCTGTCCTGGTTATATCAGCAGACAGGCAGGTGGTGTGTTCATACGTGCTTCTGGGGCTGGGTGCACACTGCACACATTTGTTCAGACACATAGCCAGGCCTGTACCTTCTGCTGGTGCTCAGTTCAACACGGCCATCATCCTCTAGCCTTGAGTGCTCAGAAACAAAGACCCCAACCCCCTCTTCATTTAGGTTTCACACTCTGTAACCTTGAGATTCACACATCAAATAGTTCATCCTCCTGGCTTGTGCTGTGTGAGCAGATTCACCTTGGCTCTGCAGTATGCTCAGGGTTGTGCTGTCAGCGGGGGCCCGTGATATTGATTGGTTTCTCTGCTCTGGTGTGCTGTGTGTTAGATCTGTGGCTGTGCTATTTGTGTATGTGTTGTTTCCATGGTCTTGGCCTAGCATGTTTGTTCCAATAAGCGCAACGTCAGTCCTCACTCTGTTTGCTCTGTCTTTCTCTCTCCTCCAGTTAAGGGCTCTCGGCCAGGCAAGAACGTTCAGCTGACAGAGAACGAGATCCGTGGCCTTTGCCTCAAGTCTCGCGAAATCTTCCTCAGCCAGCCAATCCTGCTCGAGCTTGAGGCCCCACTCAAGATCTGCGGTGAGTCATATTGGATAAGTTACGATGGCTGAAATTGGTTTCATAGTAATTAATGTCAGTGTAGCAAAGCAGCTGCGCCTCTCTGACACAACTGATAGTGAAAGCTCCAAGGTTTCACAACACGACTGATTGTCTGATTTACGGTAGAATTCTAATCTCTAATTGCCTTTGCTATCTCAGTCCAACGGCCTGTATACACACACAGATCTAATGTAGTCAGGGAGGGTGTGGTAGTGACTGACTAGCCACCTCTGTGCTGCCCCCTGCAGGTGACGTCCACGGTCAGTACTATGACCTGCTGCGGCTGTTTGAGTACGGAGGCTTCCCCCCGGAGAGCAACTACCTGTTCCTAGGGGACTACGTGGACCGAGGGAAGCAGTCCCTGGAGACCATCTGCTTGCTTCTGGCCTACAAGGTCAAATACCCAGAGAACTTCTTCTTGCTGCGTGGCAACCACGAGTGTGCCTCCATTAACCGTATCTATGGCTTTTATGACGAGTGTAAGTGCCGAGAAGAGAAGCTGGAACACATGCTTAACAACAGGAGACCGGAACACACACAGAGTATTAACCATTTAGTAATGCTCCTTGCTCTTTGTGGCCTCTGCTCCTCTTTAGGTAAGAGACGGTATAACATCAAGCTGTGGAAGACGTTCACAGACTGCTTCAACTGTTTACCCGTGGCTGCCATTGTAGATGAGAAGATCTTCTGCTGCCATGGAGGTGGGTGGTGTATGCTTGCATGGTCTGAGTGTGTGGGTCTTTCCCCTGTGGGACTATCAATAAGCACTTGGTGGCCCCATGATCGTTTGGATTAACCACTCCCCTTAAGTGTTTGTGGTGGAAGATGACTCAAGTGTATACACTATACGTTTGATAAGAGGTGGTAGTTATCAAGGTGTGATTTCAGATATTATTGTTCTTTGTGGTAGAAGACAGTATCATGGCAGTCATCATTCATTTGTATGGTGATGTAATGTTTCTGTGTGCTATGGTCTGTCCAGGCCTCTCTCCAGACCTCCAGTCCATGGAGCAGGTGCGCAGAGTGATGCGACCCACAGATGTGCCTGACCAGGGCCTGCTGTGTGACCTGCTGTGGGCCGACCCAGACAAAGATGTCCTGGGCTGGGGCGAGAACGACCGCGGGGTCTCCTTCACATTCGGGGCAGACGTGGTGGCCAAATTTCTGCACAAACACGACATGGACCTTATATGCAGGGCACATCAGGTAATGGTTTAGAGTTTTGGATGGGGGTTAGGGGCTGGGAAGAGTATTTTGCTGGACACTGTCAGACCAATGGTAGGTTTGGAAGAATAGAGGGATCTTGTTATTAATCAGGGAAATCAGATGATTGAAGGTGATTGCACCTACATAAAATATTGAAGCACTTTTTTAAAAGCTGGAATTCTTAATTGGTGACACTGCCACGTCTGTTTGGGATATTACAACAACAACAGGAGTTGCTGTAAACAACAAACCCGATTTTTCCTCTCTGATATCATTGCACGTGCGATAGAACAGCAGAATATGTACTGCAATTGTTTTGGTCCATGCTGTCGAAGCAGCCGACTCCGTTTCACAACACAAACAACAAGAAAGGTGCTGGGTGAACAGTGGCTCTGTTTCCCCTGATGCAGATTCCTTCTTTAAAGCGTGTCATTTAGTGTTTTTACTGGCGATGGTTGTTCATTTAAGATGGTAACTCCTCTGTTTGAAATGTACTGATTGCCCTGCAGTTGTTGGTTATCCACTCCTGGTATTTTTCCTGTTTATTTTTCATTGCATTCTTACCTCTTCCATTCCTGTCCTCAGGTGGTAGAAGACGGTTACGAGTTCTTTGCAAAGAGACAGCTTGTTACTCTGTTCTCTGCCCCTAACTACTGTGGAGAGTTTGATAATGCCGGTGCCATGATGAGTGTGGATGAGACCCTCATGTGTTCCTTTCAGGTGTGTACTCCTCTGCTTTTCTCTCTGCCCCTTTTCTCTCTCCTTCAGTTTGGCTGTTCCTGTCCGTCAGTCTAGATTCTTAAGCTCTGCCAGTCCCCTGTCTTACCTGTTATCTGCTGCAGTGTTCAGTCTGTAGGAGTATATTTAGAGCTGTCTAAAGAAAGCCTCTCTGTTCCTCAGATTCTCAAGCCAGCGGATAAGAAGCTCTACTCTTATGGTGGAGGTGGAGGAATGGGATCTGGACGCCCCGTCACCCCGCCACGGAATTCTGCCAAAGGCGGAAAGGCCAAGAAATAACACCCAATGGACCCCCCCTCCCTGAACCAGCCCCCCCCCCCCCCCCCCCCCCCCCCCCACCACCACCACCACCACACTCTTTCTCTACCTCCCTACTTTTTCCCTCATCACCAAACAGCAACAAAGCAGACAGTACCTAGGGTTCGGTCCTCTTTTTCTCTGATCCTGTTTTTAACTGTTTGAGTGTATGTATGTCCGTGCGTGTGTCTGAGAGGTTTATTGTATTCTGTATGTCCCTCCTTTCCCCTGCTCTGTTCTCCTGTCACTTTGTAGATGAAATTGGTCCTTCCTTTCAGTGATGTAAATGCATACCTGGGGGGAGAAAGGAGCCTTTACTGTTTGTTAGGGCCCTGCACTGTTTTGATGCTCAACACAAGCTTTTGTACATCCTGTTTGAGAGGTGTGTGTGTGTGTGTGTGTGTGTATGGAATGGGGTCAATCTGCATGGTCAGATGGTAACAACGGCACACACCACACACAGAGAGCACAGGTGGATATGTGCAGATGGACCCTTTTAGTTTATGGATTCACAAAGATCAAGAAGCGGACACGTTTATTTTTTCTCTCTCCCAAAAACCAATGATTTGAAAACGCAATCATGGATGTGAAATAGTTTTGCTTTTCTGTTTTTTTTTGGTTTGTTTTTTTGAAGATGCATAAAAAAAAAAGTTTGAATCCTTGAGTTTTAGTTTATTTGGAAGCCGATGATTAATAAAGAACCATTTATTTAAAATATTCCATTACACTGTTCACTATGTTCACCTCGCCATTGCTTTGTGATTTGTTTATATATTAAATTCCTCTAACCCACATGTCGAACTCATTCCACAAAGGGCTGCGTTTCCGTGTGTTTTTACTCCACACGTGTACTTGGTGGATGAATTAAGGTCACTAAATAGTAAGGAATTTCAGGGATCCCGAGTGGGAGGCACTGCATCTCAGTGCTAGAGGAGTCACTACAGTCCCAGGTTCGATTCCAGGCTGTATCACAACTGGCCGTGAGTGGGAGTCCCATAGGGCCGCGAACAATTGGCCCAGTGTCGCCCGGGTTAGTGTTTGGCCGGGGTAAGCCGTCATTGTAAAGAATTTGTTCTTAACCGACTTGCCTAGTTACATTCGGCCCTCCATGCAATGAGTTTGACACCCCTGCTCTACCCCCTTTGTCATTCCCACTTGCTCTTCTCTTGTCTGAACGGTATGGAAAGCTTTGTTTGTTCAGGGTGGGACGTTGGCATAAGTTGCTGGCTCCAAGAAATACCCATTTCCTGTACAGCATTTTGGGGGCTTTTGCTTAGCCATTTTTTCTATCATCCCCTTTCCTTAAAATGTGTTGTTCTTGCCCCTATCCTTTAGACACGGTCAATGTTAATCTCTCTGGTTCTCACCACCCCCCCATCTTCCATATTCTGTCTCCCATTTTGCTCAGCCGTTTCCCTCTGGGTTCTGAGTAGTCAAAGAATGTCATACCTCAATTCTCACCCCACTTTGCATCTGCCCCCCCACCCCTTACTCAGCTCATGTTTTTCTCTTTTATATTTAAAGATGTATAACAACTTGCCAGACAGCATTAATGCTCATTTCTTGTGCTGGTTCTTTCTCACATTTTAATAGCTAGCGCATATCTGCTTCTAGTGCTCTCTCCTCTCCACTAGGTGGTGCATTTCATACAATACTCACCATTGCGTCATCTCACTGAAGATGGGATCAGGAGTACTGTACATTCAATGCGCCCCCAACAGTGCTGAGTGCGTTCATGGTGCATAGTTGGCCGTATGTTTTTTAAAGAGCACATGGCTCAAGGTTTTTTGGCTTTGTAGTTTATAAAGAAATTGATAATATTGTGAGACCAAGGAGTGTTGGTTTTAATGACATGTTATGATCTATTGACCAGAGGAAGTGTTATTTGCTGTTATAAGGATATTGAATGCTTGATATACAATATGTTACATGGAAAGGTAATACGCTTGTTTTTAAAAGAGCTGTAATATTAGAACATTGTGGGTTGGAAAACTTTTTTGCTGAAAAAATAACAGGGCAGGAGTTTCAAGTTGTCGGAATTGTCAATGGCTTGTTTTCTGACAAGGCTTTAAGACGATGATTCAGAGCTGTAATGTAGACCATCTGCTTTTTTTTTTTTTAAATATGCATTTTGGAAACAAGCTTTGCTTACATGCTTTAGGCAGTAGGGTAGAGCAATGCCTCAACTTGAAGATAAACTGTTTTGGGGATCATTGCAGGTCTTAGTATTGCTGTCCTGAATGATACTTCACAACTTCCAGTTTCACCCGACCCTACTCTGCTCATAGCAGGGTAAACGTTCTGCTTGTAATGTTGGTCAGATCATTCATTTGCTAAAATCATTATTAAGACATCACCAAGAATCTACTGTAACTATCGATATCAATCTTATTTCTTTTGAACTTTTATTTCAAGGACTAGGGCAATATAGATATTGTGATAATGTAAAACGTTTTTATTTTAACCAATCAGGGACGTTTTTCCTTAATGCACTGTCGCTGGGGGCAATACAAGGCTATGTTCAGTTGCCGGACGTTGCAGATAGAAATGCCATGAATAGAGCTGATGCGTTCGTATTCTACATGTCAGAGGCGTTTGTTCTACATAACGTTTGATACTTTCGGATAGAAATAGGCTAAGTCCTGCTGAACGCGCCCCAGGCTAGAAAAGCTAAAATATAAATGAATCAAAAACGTTAAATAAAAATAAAATGTTTTATTTTTATGTAATTTGTTTTCCAACCAATCACAAATCCTGTCTGTTACCGGGTAGAAAATAAAAAATAGTGAATTTGTACTTTGTCTGTTTTTGTCTTAAAGATGATACAATATGGAAGTTTTGCTCGAGTGTTGGCTGTATGGTTCGTATGCATGATGTGCAATATAAACTTTTGCTCATGGGTGTGGGGAGGTTGGCCCCCCTTCTGTCTAAAGAAGTCATTTCTGGACATTATTATTGTCCATAATAGTGGACCATTTTTGTCTCAAGAAACGGCCAATATTCCATAATGGAACTTTAAATGAGCCATGGTTTGTGTATAATGTAAGAAATTAACTCTATAGGCCACTAATGTTGAATTACCCATATTGTGATACATACTACATATTGTATGTTTCAGATTACATTTTAAATGGGCGCCATCTAGTGTATACAACAACGTATGCAGTTCATCTATAGGAAATAATTTACAGTAAATTGTATTATAGGGAGAAATAAGCGGAGCATGAATGCACGTTTCTATTTTGCACATTGCCCTATCAATTCCGATCATATAAAACAGCTGAACCAAATCTCAAATCAATAGCAGACAAAGCGCCACTGGAACGGAGTCAGGTCAGCCTTGTTGAATTGTTTGGGCTAAGATATAATTCAAACTGAAAATGGATCCTTGTGATTGCTCAAAAAGTAAGTTTGCCTAATGGAATTGATCTCTAAATTCCGAATTGACCTGAACGGGTACAATGTATTTTTTATATAGATTTGCAATGCAGGTGACTCTAATGTAGTAGTTGGCGTGTTTTGTTTATAGCTGGACGCTGCAGTTGCGGTGGAATCTGCAAGTGTACAAAATGCGGATGTTCCACGAAAAGTAAGTGCATGTGTTCTGTTTGCGCTCGGAACAAGAATCGTTACACCCGCAATAACTTCTGCTAAATGTGTATGATCTATAAAATTTGATAAAGTGCAAAGCGACGCTAACGGATGGAGCTGGCGAAATGTACACTTAGACTGCGCTATGGGATGTAAGGACTGACTATCCATTCAATTATATATATATATATATATATATATATATATATATAGTTGTAACTTTAGTGTTTTCTCCAATATTTAGTAAAATGTTATATTGTGTTCTGATGGAATAGGCCTACGGCAGTTAAACTAAGCGCATTATACATTTAAGTTAAATTCTTAAAGAATCAATGGGTACATGTCGAGAATTTGTCAAAATAGCTGTAACAAGTGCAGATTGCTTTAAAAAAAAACTTTACAGTTTAGATGTGAACAATTGGTAGCCACGTCTTCGACAGACTGAACATCCCAAACCAATGAGAGGATTCCAAAAAAATTGGCCCGGGTAGGCGTGCGTTACGAGAGCAAGATTATTGCGTTCGTTTAAGAACCGGGCTGCCTCCTGGGCGTGAGCCAAGTGCCGGGAGAAAGCCCACGGCGAAGTCCGCTCAAAGTGACGTAATTATGCGCGTGGAGTAATGAGTAGGATTGCCTTCACGTGCAATAGTAATTTCTCTATTTGCCTTCCCTATGAAAACAACTAGTTTGCAAATACGGTGCGGTGCAGATGACTGTTCGATTTGCGAACCGGCTCCTCCCTCACCGCCTTCGCCTTTTCACATCAAAGGCCATAGGCTGTGCCCCGCTGCTCGGCATAATCAAATCCGCCCAGTGTCAAAGCGCAACCCACCATTGAGACCTAAGAGCGAAATTGACTACCCTAGTGTCCCTTTAAGGCATGGGTTCCCAAACTCGGTCCTGGGGCCCCCCTTGGGTGCATGCTTTGATTTTTGCCCAATCACTACACAGCGGATTCAAATAATCAACTCATCAAGCTTTGATTTTGCCCAAGCTGTGTAGTGCTTGGCCAAAAATCTAAACATGGGCCCAAGATCCAAGTTTGGAAACCCTGCTTTAAAGGAATCCTTCACCTGAAATTGCATATCTTTCCTTACATTGTAAGTATTTAGTGTAATGTCCAAATAATAATTTTCAAATTGAATATCCACTGTCAAACTCCGGATGCTGCCACCAGTGGCATGTCTAACATTCAGCTGAACTTTTAGCCCAGATAAAATGCCTTCAGGCCTGTTATATAACAGCCACAGGTCTTGTTGGAAAACCAGTCATGGTCATTAATTAGTACTAATCTCTTCTATCATTCCTCCAGGTTGTTCCTGCTGCCCAACTGGATGCAGCAAGTGCGCCTCTGGTTGTGTGTGTGCAAGGAGGGCAAGATGTGTGACACAAGCTGCTGTCAGTGAGGGCTTGACGCATGACACTCCATGTCCTCTACCCGTGCACATGACATTATCCCTGTTGTACTACACAAGCATTGTAATAAATTGCAGCTCCAATTTTGGATGTCTTCAATCATGTGAAACTGTCTACTACCATTTCCTTGGAAAGTTAAATGTCTGGCTAAGTAAACATGTGGTCTGATTGTAGTGGGTACCACCTGGGGCCAGAATCAGGCCCTTGCTTGTATAGGGGGACTTTGCATGTCTAACTTATTCAGTGGTGCCGTAGATTTCATATTGTTTATAGGACATGAGGGGGGTATCCACTGTCCTTGATCAATCCTCAGCGATTCCAGTTTTCTGGCTTCTTCAATCTAGTCCTAGACATTTGCTAAGTGTTCTAATGCCTCACACTGGCTGCGTTTAGACAGGCAGCCTAATTCAGATTTTTTATTTTCTTCACTTATAATCACAATTCAGAGCTGACCTATTGGTAGGAAGAAATATCATATAACTGCCTGTGTAAATTAATTTATAAAGCCAACATCTTAATATTGGCTTTGTATTTAACCCAGACGTAGGAGTATAGGCTTAATCAAGATCTGGAAAACTGGCCCAGAACTTCAGTGTAGTAGGTGTGAGTTGGAATGGGCTCGATCTACACCGATTTGTACCTTAAGCCTGGGTAGTTACAAGCTTACACTGATGCGCTATCCACTCCGTGTCCCGTGCAAGACACCCAGCATGTGTGTAAGGGTACACTTCCCCAAGACCATGAAGGACCACTGACATGATCCCACTGCTTACACCAATGTAGTAGATGGCTGAGACGGGGTCCTTCGCCATGGATTCTGTCGATGTAACAGTGTTATTTTTGAGAGGGTTATCAATTTGTGTAACGTGAGTTCTGTTAAACTGAAACGTATAAATAACGACTGTCCATTCAAGCAACTGAAACCCAACCTACTATGACCAGGTACAACCAACAGTATTACTAGAACTAAAGTACATCCTCTCCCTATTGACAAATGGCCTGTGAGAGATTTCGTAACTGGCGTAAAATTGACCTTGGCGCTAGCCAATGAAAAACAACGGATATGGCCCTAGTTCGGTTTCACTGCAGCAGTGTTACTCGCATACCTCAGTGGTTGTTCGCCCAACTTCTGATACGAGAATAACAAACATTTTTAAAAAAAAATCCTTCCCTCGGGTCAGTCGTTTTGCTGTGGAAACTAGCTGATTAACTAATTTGATTACATCTGCAGCGTTGAATCAACGAGGCAACACCAAGAAATTGTGCTGTGTTTCGGCTACGTAACGTTAGCTAGCTGACTCGACATCTGACATAGCCAGCTAGCGGCTAGCTTGCAACCACTACGGATACAATCTAGCTAACGGCTTTCGTTATCAAATACTCCCAGGTAATGTTATGCTAAATATAACTGCAGACTAACTTATATAAATCAATATAGCTAGTTATATTTCTCGTGTTTGTTTATGCCTGAGACGCTAACTAGCTAGACTTTCAGCTTAACGCTATGTCCTGCGGTAGCTAGCTGCTAACTATGATGCTAAATTAGACATCAAAATCAGAAGGCTGCTTAGCTAGTTAGCTGGTCAGTTTGCTAGTTTCTAACATAACCGTATTGATGCTTGAGCTAGAACTAGCTTATCGAAGCCGTACATAAAGGCTAACGTTAGTTTGTATGGGGATACGAGGACAACTTGACTCAGTTGTGGGTGGTTGTCAGTCGCATCGCCCTGTCTCTTGACCCCGACCCCTGTCCTCTCAGCATGCTGATGGTGGGAGGCGATGGACGGATGCAGTAAAATGAGTGTGATGGAGCTGTGTGAGACGGATGATCTGGCCACCAGCTTGGTGCTGGACCCCTTGCTGGGGTTCAGCACCCATAAAATGAACGTCAGGTAATCTCTTTAAACCTCCTATCCATTACATTGTATTTGACAAAAGTGTGTGAAATGACAAACTTTTGCCATAGATGTATGCATTGTACCATTTTTCTTGTTCTTGGTCTTGATGGTTCCTCTATACGTCTAGTAATCAGTCTTCATCAGGCAGTTAAGGCACAACTTCAGCGTTCTTCAAAGAGAAGTGGAGAAGTTAATTCACAATTGCAAAGAACAGCACACACCTAATTCTTGTCGCCCTGCAGTCCCCCCCCAGAGGTCCGTCGTTGGGGCTACCTTAAAGAGACTCTGCTACGCTTCCAACGCACACATGACTTGCAGGCCACCTTTGAGGCTCTCACAGTGGGAGACTGGGCCTGTGACTACTTCACTGGACTGGGAACACACCGTCTGGAACTACTGAAACAGCATGTAAGTGTGTGTTTGCAGGATCAGTTAACCCTGTTATATCAGTGTGCACTAAAAGTATGTTTTTGATTGCCCCTTCCTTTCTTTAGTCAGTGTAATTTCTTTCATTTGTTCAAATACTTTTGTTGGCCTCTGTCTTATTAGTTTGGGTAGTTAGCTAATATTAGCTATTTTCACTCTGTGGGTATTCATGATTGTGTGCATGAACATGCTTGGCTATATGCATGGTCTTGACAGCTATTATTTCTTCAGGTGTATCGCTACCTCTGTGCCTTCCTGTTGGATAGTGGTGTCCAGATTGAGTCATGTGACCGATACTCTTCAGAAACCAACGGAGCAAAGATAACCTCTACCAAGCACTGGTAAGGATCAACTTCTTTTAACAGTTGCATTCAATAGTCATGTCTAACTCTGCAGATTAGATACATCTTGTCTGTGTATTTATATATCATGTTTAACTGTGACGCTGAATGCTGCAGGTTTGTTGGTGAGCGGATGGAGGTTCTGTTGGGTTGTATAGCCGAGCTGAGTCCAGCAGACAGTGCTGTTCTGAGAGCAGGGGTGAATGACTTTAGTGTGATGTACTCCACTCGTAAGCGCTGTGCACAACTCTGGCTTGGGCCTGCGGCTTTCATCAACCACGGTGAGTTTTTCAGGATTCAACCCCAGTTACTGTCTGCCACACTGTACAGGCACTGTACACACACTTAAACAGAAACCCACTGTGCATACACTATCACAGAACACACAGACAGAGCATCTGCTTATGGGATTTCTCTTAATTAGGCAATCCTAACAAGTCATACATTAGATCTAGAGTGATCAAATCAAATGCACTAATCTAATCCTGTTATTTAATGTGCTCACCTACAGCAGAGCTTCACAGGATTTGCTAATGGTCAATGCTTTTATTATACAGACGCATAGCACAATTTCCAGTGTTTTTAAGTTGTTATATCTGTATTGTAACCATACGTTTGTTTCTGTTTCCTGGGTGAAGACTGCAGACCAAACTGTAAGGTAATCAACAATGTTATATATTATTAGTCATGTTACTCTTCTATATTTTTAATCGTTCTGCGTGTTTGTTCCTGTTAAGCATTGTTCCCTTTTTATAGAAGTGTTGTTATACATGATTATTGTTATTATCCTCTTTGTCTGTGTCTTTTGTTTGTACTATTATGGTTTTATTGTTTGAAGTGTTACATCCCCAGGGCTAGCGATGTCACCTTGTTTCTTCCCTCACCTCCCCCTTCTCTCCAGTTTGTTCCTGGCGATAAGAATGGAGGCTGTGTAAAAGTGGTGAGGCCCATCGCACCTGGGGAGGAGATCACCTGTTACTATGGTGACAGCTTTTTTGGAGAAGACAATGAAATGTGTGAATGCTGCACCTGTGAGAGGTGAGAGGATTGAGACATATCTGCTCATTGTCTCAATGACCAGCTTAACTTATATACATACATACATACATACATACATACATACATACATACATACATACATACATACATACATACATACATACAGTACCATTCAAAGTTTGGACACACCTAATCATTCAAGGGTTTTTCTTTATTTTTACTATTTTCTACATTGTAGAATAATAGTGAAGACATCAAAACCTTGAAATAACACACTTGGAATCAAAAAAGTGTTAAAACAGATCAAAAAAATATATTTTAGATTCTTCAAAGTAGCCACCCTTTGCCTTGATGACAGCTTTGCACACTCTTAGCATTCTCTCAACCAGCTTCACCTGGAATGCTTTTCCAACCGTCTTGAAGGAGTTCCCACATATGCTGAGCACTTGTTAGCTGCTTTTCTGTCACAATCTCAATTGGGTTGATGTTCGGGGTTTGTGGAGGCCAGGTCATCTGATGCAGCACTCCATCACTCTCCTTCTTGGTAAAAATAGCTCTTACACAGCCTGGAGGTGTGTTGGGTCATTGTCCTGTTGAAAAACAAATGATAGTCCCACTAAGCCCAAACCAAATGGGATGGCGTATCACTGCAGAAAGCTGTGGTAGCCATGCTGGTTAAGTGTGCCTTTGAATTCTAAATAAATCACAGACCGTGTCACCAGCAAAGCACCATAACACCTCCATGATTTTACGGTGGGAAATACACATGCGGAGATCATCCGTTCATCCACACCGCGTCTCACAAAGACACAGTGGTTGGAACCAAAAATCTCAAATTTGGACTCCAGACCAAAGGACAAATTTGGACTAGTCTAATGTCCATTGCTTGTGTTTCTTGGCCCAAGCAAGTCCCATCTTCTTATTGGTGTCTTTTAGTAGTGGTTTCTTTGCAGCAATTTGACCGTGAAGGCCTGATTCACACAGTCTCCTCTGAGCAGTTGATGTTGAGATGTCTGTTACTTGAACTCTGTGAAGCATTTATTTGGGCTGCAATTTCTGAGGCTGGTAACTCTAATAAAGTTATCCTCTGCAGCAGAGGTAACTCTGGGTCTTCCATTCCTGTGGCGGTCCTCATGAGAGCCAGTTTCATCACAGCGCTTGATGGTTTTTGTGACTGCACTTGAAGAAACATTTAAAGTTCTTGACATCTTCTGCATTGCCTGACCTTCAGGTCCTAAAGTAATGATGGACTGTTGTTTCTCTTTGCTTATTTGAGCTGTTCTTGCCATAATATGGATTTGGTCTTTTACCAAATAAGGCTATCTTCTGTATACCACCCCTACCTTGTCACAACACAACTGATTGGCTCAAACGCCTTAAGAAGGAAAGAAATTCCACAAATTAACTTTTAACAAGGCACACCTTTAAATTGAAATGTATTCCAGGGGACTACCTCATGAAGCTGGTTGAAAGAATGCCAAGAGTGTGCAAAGCTGTCATCAAGGCAAAGAGTGACTAGTTGAAGAATCTAAAATATTAAATATATTTTGATTTGTTTAACACTTTTTTGGCCCACTACATGTGTTGTTTCATAGTTTTGATGTCTTCACTATTTATTCTACAATGTAGAAAATAGTAAAAATAAAGAAAAACCCTTGAATGTGTCCAAACTTTTGACTGGTACTATATAATGACGTGGAACATTATACTATTTCTTTATTATTTAGAAAAGGAGAGGGTCACTTCCGACACAGAGAGAGGCAGCCTGGTTGTGATGACTCTAATGACCTGTCTGGCCAGAAGTACCGCCTCAGAGACACAGACCTTCGTCTTAACAGAGGGAAAGCACCCTGTCCTCCTACATTTCGGCCTACATTTACATTTTCAAATTCAGGTAAGTTTGTGTCTCTCGTTTCAAACGTTAAGCTAATGATGTCTTTTAACAATGCCTGAAATTCTCATTCTATGAAGATACAAGTGGTACTACGTATTGATCATTGAGCAATAAACTGTCGTTATTGCTAAATGTATTGCAGATAAGACAGTTAGTGACAGTATGCAACTAGAATGTAATGTTAGGTCCAGTATGCATTTATTTGTTATGCTATTGGTTTTGCCTGAATTTCTTAGTTCTTTGTCTTCCTGTCTTAGCTATCCCTTCAAGGAATTCATTTACCCAGCAGATGAAGAGAAATGCTCTGATGATGAGCAGGAAGACCAAAAGGTTGAAACAGGAGGGGCAAAGGAGGATATCGGAAATGAAGCAGCAACGACTGATTATGCCATCCCTATCAGAGGTGGTGTTGAGGAACCTTAGGGTCCGAGTACGGCGCCACACGTTCAACTTCTTGTTGAGCTGCAAGGACCCCACCAGCAAAGAGAGGGCCTTGCTGCACCAGCTTGAACATGTGGAGACAAAAGACAAGTGGAGGAAGGAACAATCTGCTCTCTGCTGTACAACCAAAGAGAATGACAAAAAAGAGAAGAGCAGCAATACTTGTGAGTTAAACCTGAAGCCTTTCACTCTTCAACCTTCCTTGTCTTCTCAACAGAATGCTGGACCAGCAGTTTGTGGACAGATACTGGGTGGCAAGCCCCTTCGAGTGGTGGAAAAAGTATCTGTCCAGGCAAGGATCTCTTCCAGAACAAGGAGCATGATCAGAAACTGTCACACACGCCCGTCTGCTTCCAGAGCCAAGAAGAACAACAAAATCATTAGCAAGCGCATTGAACTCACCAAACCTATTTGCAGAAAAAGCAACAGCGCAAGTCCTCAGAAACACATGGATAGCTGTAGTGGAAAAGATGCCACGCACAATGTTATCAAAGATATTCATGGAACCAATTGCATAACCATCGAAAATAACACCAGCGGCAACAACAATGATGTGGCATACATCAGCAACAGAACATACACTGGTGGAGGCGGGCCCAAAGGCAGCAAGGCTCAGGATGCAGATCAGAAACCAGTGGATCTGAAAGGGGAAATCAAAACCATTGGAGAATCGGGGACTGATGGGACACTTGTGGCGAGCAAACCCTCTGGTAAAAGGGTTGAAGTTTGCCAAAGTGCTTTGGACAAAGCCAAGAAGCCTGGGAATCACCAGAAACCCATTAGTACTCCCCTTGTCACTACCACCCCTAGCACCATTTCTCTCTCTTCCCCCTCACTTGACCATGTTCCAATAATGTCAGGACTGAAGCAAGTCACAGTTAGCTTGATAAGAGTGTCTGTGCCGGGAAGTGTAGCAGAAGAAAGGGCCTGTCCAGGATTGGAGGGAAAGGGCATTGTGAGAAGAGAGAGCAGCGTACCAGTGCAAGCAGAACAGATGGCTAGATCAGCTACACAGGGAGGAGAGGCAGACACCAGAGTGTCCAGGTCCCAGCAGAAGTCCATGGAGGAAGCAGGCAGAGAGTTGTCAGACGCTGAAGGTAAGAAAGGGGTGAGGGAAATGTATTTCAAGGCTAAGATTAACAAAGCTGATGTAGGAAGGGGACAGACCGCTGTGGTGAAGGTTGATGTTTTACATGGTGAGAAAGGGGCAGGTGAGAAGGTCATTGAAATAGAAGCTGCTGGTGGGGGGGAAAAGGTTAGTGTGGCTGGGAAGGGGCATAGGGGGAGTGTAAAAGACATTGACAGAGGGGCAAAACTAAATAGTAAAAGTGTACAATCTCAAGTTGTTGGCTGTGATAAGAGGGTGCTTAGAGGGCGAAATGATGCAGAAGAACAGAGTAATGGAAAAGCAGGAGGACAAAATAGCAAAAGTTGTGACAGCATTATCAGAAAGGATGGAGGTAAGAATGAGAGGGTGTCTGAAATGGTAAAAAAGGGGAGTAGTATCACTATGGACAAGAAGGGTGTTGTTATCAAACAGGTGAGGGTCCTACTTTCTGATATTCTAAGAAAAGAGCGGGATCAGAAGGCTGGGGGCTCAGGAAGTGGGAACACAGGAAAGAAAGATCTAATTTCCTCCAACCATAAGCAAATGGAAGATGGCAGAGAGGCAAATAATGATGGGGGGAAAGAGGTTAGGGAACAAATATTATCTGATGCACAGACAAATAGTTTGCCTCATGCAACGACACAAAGTGGGATAATTTCCAAACGGGGGAAAGGAAGGGCTAGTAAGATGAAACTTGAGGGTCCAGGCCAAGACTTGCATATTCACTCGCCACAAAGTAACGATGATTTAATCCCAGCGAAAGATAGGCTTTCCAAGTCTCCCCCTCCTTCAGAATATCTTCAGACACACACCCAGGCCAACATTCCTCTGAAGAAACGGATGTTCCGTAATTCGGTGGAGACTGACTCTGAGCAGAGCATCAACTCTCCTGTGTCAGAGCCATCCTCCATGGACCTCAAACCCTCCACAGGGCTGAGGCAGAATCTGACTCTGTGTTCAGGAAGAGAAACCAAAGCTATCAAAGTGTTGGAGGACTGTGGTAGAGGTGGGTTGCGGTCTAATAGTGACCCTAAGTCTACCGTTTCAGAGTTTGCGGTCCAATCTCGGACACAGACCTTCAAGAGGTCAGCAAAACAAAATGCAACGCCCAGAATGCTGCGTCCCAGAGTCAATCAACTGGAACAAGACCGGCCACGGAGGAGTGCAGGAAAGTATAAAAGAGGGACCCGAGACTCAGAGGTACTGGAGAATGAATCTGATGAGGACAAACACAAAGCAGGACATGGTGAAATCTCACTGGATTCTAAAAAAGAACATGTAAATGAAGGAGAGAAGAAGCCAGAATCACATACTGAGTTACTGAATTCACTCACCTCGCAAACATGCAAGGAAGAGAACGGGAAAGGGCAGAGCCTCAACTTCAAAATCCGTTTTAAGAGAAAGAGGGGCAAAGTGTGGGAGTTGGACAGACCTGCAGGAGGAGAGGATTTGATTATTGAAGCAGAAAAGTCTATTGATTCACAACAATTGGAGCCTTATAGGGCCATTTTAGATTCTGTGTCAATCTTAAACTTAGAAATGGAGAAGGGTGCCCAGGCAGATGGGAAGGAGACTCATGACGTACGATTTTGGAAGAGACGTAAAGTTAGACGAGACAGATCGGGGAGTTTGAAAGATAGAGGTCCCATTTTGATGAACAGGCAGAGTGAGGTTGTAGCTGTAGACTCGAAAGAGAAAAAAAAGGAACAGGGGGAGCTCAGCGAGGTAGAGATAAATGAGGTGCTAGATGAGGTTATTTATGGAGTAAAGCAACTGCCAGGAGAAAAGGGCCATACAATTTCTAGTGAGGGTATGTCTGTCGGAGTGGGGGGACTGCAATGTGACTATCAAGTCACACCAAGTCCTGTTAGAATCTGTGGAAAAGAGAAAGATATTCCATCCTTGGCTGAAGACAGAGAAGAAGTGAAGGATACTTGTATTGGAGTAGAGAGTAGTTTGGTTGACAGTGGGGCACTGCATGAACACAAAGTAAAGGATGAGGATCAACCCTTGCCACGGATCAAACTGCGGAGAAAAATACAGGGTGTGTGGGAGGTGGACAGCCAGGAGTTGGAGCAGATTGAAGCAGAGTCTGAAAAAGAGAAGAAGGAAATGACATGCGTTAAGCTACAAGAAGAGTGCCCTTCTCAACCTCCCACCTGCCAGAAACTCAACAGTGCAATCAAGTGCAACACTTTAAAAGATTCCTCTGCTGTTCTTCTGAAAAAAGAACCCCCCCCCCTCACTTTATCTCTCTCACCCTTGACCCTTAACTCACCCCAACCTGTGGGTTCTGATGTGATGGCCTATGCTCCTGAAACAATGAATGACAGGGCCATGCCAAAAATCACTAATAGGGGAGGAAGGGGAAGGGGAAGGGGACGGAAAGAAAGGCAGAAAACAGAGACTGCTCGTAAGGTTGCAACTGGAGAGATGGGAACTTCTTGTCTTAGTCATAACCTGCTACAGATAGACAACAGTCTTTCTAGACTCTCAGAAGGGTTATGTCAGTCACAATCCTTAGAAAAAAACATACCTTCTGATTACACTGCTTCCACCTCAAAGATTCCATCCCAGTCTCAGTCTCCACCGTTCAGTTTTCCAGAAAGGATGCTTTCCACAGAATCCAGCTTTGCTAATTGCTGTGAAGATCTCCTCGACTTCCAGTGTCTCAATCTTGAAGGGTTCTATCATCCACAGAACATCCTCCAAACCTCTCCAATAGACCTCTGTCCAATGGATCCACCCAGCGGGCCCTTTAGTAGTCCCCTCTCTCATAGCCCCTCGGATGCTTGGAACCCAGAAACCCCATACCTTGGCCCTCCAAGCCCAGGAAGTATTTTCAATGCAGAGGATCAGCAATTTCTTAATGGTCTTGTGTGCTCCAAAAATGAGTCTCTCCCTTTGGATTGTGGAGTTAAGGATACTTCCAAAGACAGAGGACAGCTCAATGCAAATTTTTGTTTTACACCCCTGAGCAGCGCTGAGGGGACTTTCATGGATCGTTTTTTGATGAAAAATCCTGGGATGAAATTGTCAAAAGAAGATTCTAAGACACAGGCCTTATCTTCAGCAGCCAAAACCCACTACTCTCAGAAAGAATCATTCATGTTTAACACAAATACTCCATCCATCGGTTCCCATTCCCATAATACCCCAGTCAATGTTCTCAATCAGAGCACCAATGGTACTAAGGCTAGTTCTGCTCATTCCAATTTTTCTAAGGTCCAGCCTCAAGTCAAAACTCCGGGTCCCTTCCACCTGATGAGCTCTTCCAACAAATCTCAATATTTTTCCACCTCTCAGCCAGTGCCAAGTTCCTTCAAAACCGGGCCCCAGAATTACTCAGTCAAGTCTGTCCATTCACCTCAAGTGGTTTCTAACAAGTTTGGCTGTCAATTAAATCCTAATGTAGGAGATGCTTTTCGCAACACCTATGACAAAAGCTCCAGTGTGATCCAGAGTGTGCTTAAGTTTCAAGAAGGGAAACCAAGTCAGAATTTGAATAGTGCCCCTTCTAAAGTTAATATTGTCGCTGGCAACCCTAAAATTGTGGCCAAACCTCATATTGCCAAATCTAGGTACAGTGACACTGACAAGGTCCACCAGAGTAACAAATGTTCAGGTTTTAGCACTGGCGGCCATAAAGGTAGCATGCCCAGTTATAGCATCATTTCAGGAAAAGATCCAGTTCGTCTCAATGCATCAAACTACCCCATCAAGTCAAATCTTCCCAATGACAAAGTCCATCCAGATTATTTCCAGACGTCCAGTAAAAGTACAACGGCAGCTTTGGAGAAGCCGCCCTCTGACAAACCTCAATACACTGAAACCAGCTTTGGCAGCAAAAACTTCTCCACTCTCCCAAGGCCTTTCTTTTTCCCCAGCCAAGCACCTCAGAGTTATGGGTCTCCTCATGGCAAACGTTTGAATCAGGACAAGCCTTGTGCTGCTGTGCACTCCCAGAACCCTCACTCTTCCTATGCCACATCGGCGTCACCTGACAAACTGTGTTACGATTCCTCAGACTTGAACTTTTCCACCTCGCTCTCTCCCTCTATGTCTCAGCACAATAGCCCCCAAGTAGCACACAGCTCTCCCTCTGGATCACAGACACCAGCAAACAAACAGCAGCCCCCCTCCTCCTCCTTCTCCTACTCTTATGGTCACCAAGGTCCACCTTACGTGGTCAACTTTACTGGTGACCACTCAGTCACCATGGGCCTGGGAGATTACCCAGGGTCACCGCCCACCAACTATACGTACCGCTGCCTCATGGAGCCTTCGGGCACCCAGGGGAGGCTGGTTTTGGAGCCATGTGGACCCCAACTCTCACACTCACCATCTTTCTCTGTGGGGGGCTTTTCAGGGCTTAAAGGCCAGGATGACCACTGCAAGAGGGACACACAACAGCAGTGCCAGCCCATAGACCACCCACCAACATCCCACCATGCTCCCACATCCTCCCACTCCTTGAGTACCCCGGTCTCAGACCGTAAGCCCAAAAGACTGAGGCTAGTGGTTACTGATGGGCTAGTGGATCTGGACCTCCAGTATACAGACTGATTTATACCTGTTCTTCTCATCTGACTTTGATGCAGCTTGTAATATATCAACATTATTGTACAGAATTGTTCATGAGGAGCATATCTCTGCCCTGATGTTTTTTTAAACAGCAATTTACACAGTCTACCTATCATTATGTTTGTTTAATGGTTACTGGTGTTTGTTCTAATCCCTCTCTTGGATACTATTATGATATGAATGTCTCAGAGAAGGTTTTATTGACATCTGTGGGGATCGAGTAATGCTTATGCTTAACAGTTTTACTTCTATTTATTTTGTGAATACAACCATCTTCTGTGTAAGTTCAGTGATTTGCAAGAGGAAAATATGTAGTGAATAGATCAGTCAGTCTCCACAATGCTTTTCTGGCATGATGTCTGTCATAGCAGAGGTTATCCTCAAGGTGGGCACATTGAACCCTCTAGTTAGTAGTATGTGGAGGCCTTCTTATTGTACTGTAACATAGTTGAATGGGTTGTTCTCTGAAGTTGACACGTCAGGAAGATAGGCCTACACAAACCGTTTGCACATTCTACAACATGATTACTTTGACATAAAACTGTGTTTTTAAGTTTTAAAACAAGTGTGTTTCTGTGATTTTGGGCAGTAGGGCTTTGATTCCAGTCGGTTTAAGTTCTGTCTACGAGCTCTAAAATGTACAGTTTTATTGGATCTGCTCTCTGTTTCACTAAGTACATAGACTTGCAAGTGTGTGTGGGAGTGAGGAGGGATTTTAGGTGCCATGCTTTTCTGTACATGGTATATTTGTGCACTGCCTTGCCAATTTGAGTGAAGATTAGCAGTCAATGGTGCATTAAGAAATGCACTGTGCATCAACAGTGTGTGTACTGTAGAATGACTTCCAGGCCTGTAAATTCCAGGACAACTCCACTGAGGGGTGGCGTGCATGACATGAACTGCAGCTCTGCAGCCGCTGTCCAGAGCACCCACAGTATACGAGGGAGGGAGACTGACTGCAATGTTTTCTGCAGAATGAGTTTTTTTCTTTGGTCTTGTGTAGGTCAAGGGGTAGATGATACTGTATTAGTGGGGCAACTTGGACTAAGTGGGTACATTTTGTGTTCCCTCCCTTCTTTCCCCTCTGTATCCACACTGAGAATACTTGGTGCTTATGGCATTATTTATGAAGCAACTTCAAAGCAATCTGTTGTGAATTAGAACAAGGACAGTGACTTGTTACTTGATAATCTTGCTTTTAGTCTTGTCTCGCTCATTACTTAATTGGATCACACTGGTTAGGCTAGTTGTGTAGATGGTGATCGCAATGAAATGTTATCTGAGAAATGTGTAGTCAGCCACGTGGTTGCATGTATTATTTTTACATCCTTGAATGAGATTCACATTTTTGAAATGGATGTTGCTCTTACACATTTGTAATGTCATTTGAGCATTCCACTTTCGTCATCTAGACATCGTTCCAGTAGCAATCCAACAGAGGTACTCAATAGGACTACATCATCTTATGTAAAACCATGAAGCAGTCATGTCTGTCTGTATTATTCTTATTATTCTTATTATTGAAAATGGTGCTTTATTGTAATTTAATATTTTACATATAATATTGATTGTTGCAGATATGAAAGGTTTGTTTATATTACATGATAGAACATATTGTTTATTTACTTTTTAAAAAATCTAACATTTCATTTATGGTTCCCCAACATTTCCCCTGGACCAAGATTTAGAGTTGATTCAGGTGGTGATATATAATCAGCCTTCTGAAGAGGTAAACATTCTAATGGTCTGCTGTAGAATTGTAAAATGTAAATCATTAAAGAAAAATGCATTCTTTTTTTTGAATTAAGCTTTGGATGTGTCTTCACAATTTATTCGTGGTATGACATGTATTTATTGGTTCAACAAACCCCCTTTGTGTCGTGTGGCATGAAACTGTATTATGAACCATGATTAATTTATAGATTTGTGGATCGTCTGAAGCATGCTATGTTGAACTTGTAATGTTAGCTTACAGTGCCTAGCTAGTTAATCATTTTGCTTAATTAAATACAGTAATTATATTATTTGACTGAATTTGTTTGGTTGCAACCATCATTGTAGTCCACAGAAAATGCTGTAAACTCTATATTGACTTATTTGTTCATTCAGACATTTTGTTATACTGTAGTTTATGAAAATACCAAACTTCTAACAGTACATATGTTTATGGGTGGAAAAACAATATGCTGGTTTGATTGTAGGTTTGATTGAAAGCTTCCTTCAGGCAACTACTTCCTTATTTACTCAACATATTTACACAAGCTTTCATATTCCTTTCTTGACTGGATGTGTGTCCCTCTCCAGTCTGTAATGTCTTTCTCTCTATCCATACAGTATATGACTGTCATTTACGTCTTGTCACTAAGCCTCATCCTGTCTGTTTCCCATCTTCTCCATCACTCAGTTTTCAGTCTTGTTTCTAGCCTCTTCTCTAAGTGCAGCAGCATGTACTTCCCATTGGCATGTTTAGCGCTTCAGATCCTGTGACCCACTTTGCTTGTCTCAGTGGAAAGTGAGGGGTTAAATGTGATGCCAAGTGGAACAGCGTTTCCATAATGAGGACAAGCAGAGCAGAGAAGCAGGCAGCAGAGAGGGAGAGACAGAGAGGCGATCTGAGTGTGCTAAGAGACCGGATCCTTTGAGGTGTTTCACCAACCACTGAATGATCCTACAGCCCTTAGCATCAATGCTAGTACTTGCTGACACCCACATGTACATCAAATCAGTGATATCAATGCTAGTACTTGCTGACACCCACATGTACATCAAATCAGTGATATCAATGCTAGTACTTGCTGACACCCACATGTACATCAAATCAGTGATATCAATGCTAGTACTTGCTGACACCCACATGTACATCAAATCAGTGATATCAATGCTAGTACTTGCTGACACCTACATGTACATCAAATCAGTGATATCAATGCTAGTACCTGCTGACACCTACATGTACATCAACTCAGTGATATCAATGCTAGTACTTGCTGACACCCACATGTACATCAAATCAGTGAAATCAATGCTAGTACTTGCTGACACCCACATGTACATCAAATCAGTGATATCAATGCTAGTACTTGCTGACACCCACATGTACATCAAATCAGTGATATCAATGCTAGTACTTGCTGACACCCACATGTACATCAAATCAGTGATATCACTGCTAGTACTTGCTGACACCTACATATACATCAAATCAGTGAAATCAATGCTAGTAAATGGTACTAATCCACACCATACACCATCAGCTTCACCTACACACAGCCTAGTGTATATATGTGCAAAATAGGCCACACACTATGAAGGAACTGAAACTGGCCATCTTTAACAATGGTGATGTTCCTTTTTCAATTATTCTATAACGCCTCACCCACTCTTTCTCCTATTCTCCTGTACGTCAAATTCCACTCAACTCTTAAATATACACTACATGGCCGTAAGTATGTGGACACATGCTCGTCGAACATCTCATTCCAAAATCATGGGCATTAATATGGAGTTGGTCCCCCCTTTGTTGCTATAACAGCCTCCACTCTTCTGGGAAGGCTTTCCACTAGATGTTGGAACATTGCTGCGGGGACTTGCTCCCGTTCAGCCACAAGAGCATTAGTGAGGTTGGGCACTGATGTTGGGCAATTAGGCCTGGCTCGCAGTTGGCGTTTCAATTCATCCCATAGGTGTTTGATGGAGTTGAGGTCAGGGCTCTGTGCAGGCCAGTCAAGTTCTTCCACACTGATCTCAACAAACCATTTCTGTATGGACCTCGCTTTGTGCACGTGGGCATTGTCATGCTGAAACAGGAAAGGGCCTTCCCCAAACTGTTGCCACAAAGTTGGAAGCACAGAATCATCTAGAATGTCATTGTAAGCTATAGCGTTAACATTTCCCTTCACTGGAACTAAGGGGCCTAGCCCGAACCATGAAAAACAGCCCCAGACCATTATTCCTCCTTTACAGTTGGCACTACGCATTGGGACAGGTTGCGTTCTCCTGGCATCCGCTAAACCCAGCTTCGTCCGTCGGACTGCCAGATGGTGAAGCGTGATTCATCACTCCAGAGAACGCATTTCTTCTGCTCCAGAGTCCAATGGCAGTGAGCTTTACACCACTCCAGCCGACGCTTGGCATTGCGCATGGTGATCTTAGGCTTGTGTGCGGCTGCTTGGCCGTGGAAACCCATTTCATGAAGCTCCCGACAAACAGTTATTGTGCTGATGTTGCTTCCAGAGGCAGTTTGGAACTTGGTAGTGAGTGTTGCAACTGAGAACAGACGATTTTTAAGCGCATCGCGCTTAAATAGCTGAAATAGCCAAATCCAGTGATTTGAAGGGGGGTCCACATACTTTTGTATATATAGTGTATGTAGCAGCATTAGCTCCTCTGCCCCCATGTTTAACACCCTCTGGTGATTACAGGCTGTCAGAGGGGCAGAGAGTAGCTGTAGCCATGTGTAGTGTAGTGGTGTAGTCTTAGAGATGGCTGAGACGGACTGAGTGGAATTGGTGTTGGAGTCTAGAGGAGACCAGCGGTAGACAGTACAGTAGGAGTACAGCTCAGTCACTCTGCCAGTGGAGCGGAGAGACAGAGAGAGAACACCCCCATTTGTAACCCTGAAAAATGAGCTCAGCTGGAGAGGAGAGAGAGAAAAGAGCTGGATTTAGAGAGCAGGGCAGAGATGGAGGAGAGGAGAGAGAAAGCAGAGGGCTTAGAAGGAGGTAGTGTAGCAGGACATTATTTTCCAGGTGACAGGAGGCTGAAGCTCCAAATGAGTGTCCAGTGCTGGTGGTGTCAGGGCATTAGTGTAAATTATGGCTTGGACAATTGTGGAGGAGAGAGAGGACTGAATGAATATGTCAGCTCCACGGCCAGGGACATGGCTTTTATCGTTATTATGAACATCTTTCTTTCTGACAGTTCCTGTTAGTAGTTTAATGTCAGACTCTTTGCTCTTAGAGCTTGAGTATTGGAAGCTATTTTGTGGATGACATCGCCGAAGTCGAGGATCGGTAGGATAGTCAGTTTTACTAGGGTAAGTTTGGCGGCATGAGTGAAGGAGGCTTTGTTACGAAATAGAAAGCCGATTCTAGATTTGATTTTGGATTGGAGATGTTTGATGTGAGTCTGGAAGGAGAGTTTACAGTCTAGCCAGACACCTAGGTATTTGTAGTTGTTCACGTATTGTAGGTCAGAACCGTCTAGAGTAGTGGTGCTAGTCGGGCAGGCGGGTGCGGGCAGCGATCGGTTCAAAAGCATGCATTTAGTTTTGCTAGTGTTTAAGAGCAGTTGGAGGCCACGGAAGGAGTGTTGTATGGCATTGAAGCTCGTTTGGAGGTTAGTTAACACAGTGTCCAAAGAAGGGCCAGATGTGTACAGAATGGTGTCGTCTGCGTAGAGGTGGATCAGGGAATCACCCGCAGCAAGAGCGACATCGTTGAACCTTGCCATCAACCAGGCCAAGGTGGCGAGACACAGTAGTGATGACACCATAGGCCTTGTCTGCACCAGACAGGGTGCTCTTGCCAGCATACTTGGGGTCCAACATGTACGCTGCGGCGTGTATGGGCTTCAGGCAGAAGTTTCCTCTGCTTGGAGCAACAGTGAAGTGGGCAGGGCAGTACGGATTTCTTACATCTGCAAGCAGAGTATTGTTGTATACTAAATTCAGCTAACCACACACAGACTCTCACAGATAGACACAGACTCTCACAGATAGACACAGACTCTCACAGATAGACACAGACAGGGGCTGCGTTTGGACAGGCAGCCCAATTCTGATATTTTTTCCACTAATTGGTCTTTTGACCAATCTGATCAGCTCTGAAAAATATCTGATGTGAAAAGATCTGATGGGATTGACCAATTAGTGGAAAAAAATGCAAACTCAATTTAGTGACAATGATGATTACATTGTGCTTGATATTGTATGAGATAACTCGCAAGAGTGAAGGGTGGACTTTTCCCACAGGGGAAACATTTTGATGCAGATTTGATTGAACTTAGCTCTCAGTGTTTTCACTAAGTACAGAGTTGAGTCACATTTTGATATGTCACTTTTATATTGATTATATTTCAGCCAGTGAGATGGTTTTGATAGATGTCTTTGATGGGCACACACCGCTGGGGCACTGGGATAGTCCTGGGATACATAGGAATGACTGACAGCTCTTTCTAGTGGTTGTCCATCCAGATACTAACCAAGCCAACACACACAGCTCATATTAATATCAGAGTGTTAGGAGGTAGGACTTCATCTCCATGTATATTTCTGAACACATCCACAAGCGTCCGTGCTGACTGATTCCCTCTGAGGGTAGTGTGTTTGAGCCATGAAAGGGGCGTGTCTGCTATCAGAGCCCCCTAGCAGCTTTGACATGCCTCACTCACCCGTGATTGGTGTAATAGAAGGGATTTCTACTTGCTATTCATTTCAGTTAGTCAGTTGGAAGGCTCCCTCTCCACCCACTGTTACCCCTCCCCACACACACATACAGTCTCTCCCCACTGTTACCCCTCCCCACACACACCTACAGTCTCTCCCCACTGTTACCCCTCCCCACACACACATACAGTCTCTCCCCACTGTTACCCCTCCCCACACACACATACAGTCTCTCCCCACTGTTACCCCTCCCCACACACACATACAGTCTCTCCCCACTGTTACCCCCCCCCCACCCCCCACACACAGTCTCTCCCCACTGTTACCCCTCCCCACACACACATACAGTCTCTCCCCACTGTTACCCCTCCCCACACACACACATACAGTCTCTCCCCACTGTTACCCCTCCCCACCCCACACACACATACAGTCTCTCCCCACTGTTACCCCTCCCCACACACACATACAGTCTCTCCCCACTGTTACCCCTCCCCACACACACCTACAGTCTCTCCCCACTGTTACCCCTCCCCACACACACATACAGTCTCTCCCCACTGTTACCCCTCCCCACACACACATACAGTCTCTCCCCACTGTTACCCCTCCCCACACACACATACAGTCTCTCCCTACTGTTACCCCTCCCCACACACACATACAGTCTCCCCCCACTGTTACCCCTCCCCACACACACATACAGTCTCTCCACCCACTGTTACCCCTCCCCACACACACCTACAGTCTCTCCCCACTGTTACCCCTCCCCACACACACACACAGTCTCTCCACCCACTGTTACCCCTCCCCACACACACATACAGTCTCTCCCCACTGTTACCCCTCCCCACACACACATACAGTCTCTCCCCACTGTTACCCCTCCCCACACACACATACAGTCTCTCCCCACTGTTACCCCTCCCCACACACACATACAGTCTCCACCCACTGTTACCCCTCCCCACACACACATACAGTCTCTCCCCACTGTTACCCCTCCCCACACACACATACAGTCTCTCCACCCACTGTTACCCCCCCCCCACACACACATACAGTCTCTCCCCACTGTTACCCACCCCACACACACATACAGTCTCTCCCCACTGTTACCCCTCCCCACACACACATACAGTCTCTCCCCACTGTTACCCCACCCCACACACACATACAGTCTCTCCCCACTGTTACCCCACCCCACACACACATACAGTCTCTCCCCACTGTTACCCCTCCCCACCACACACACACACAGTCTCTCCCCACTGTTACCCCTCCCCACACACACATACAGTCTCTCCCCACTGTTACCCCACCCCACACACACATACAGTCTCTCCCCACTGTTACCCCTCCCCACCCCACACACACATACAGTCTCTCCCCACTGTTACCCCGCCCCCCCCCCCACACACACATACAGTCTCTCCCCACTGTTACCCCTCCCCACCCCACACACACATACAGTCTCTCCCCACTGTTACCCCTCCCCACACACACACAGTCTCTCCCCACTGTTACCCCTCCCCACACACACATACAGTCTCTCCCCACTGTTACCCCTCCCCACACACACATACAGTCTCTCCCCACTGTTACCCCTCCCCACACACACATACAGTCTCTCCCCACTGTTACCCCTCCCCACACACACATACAGTCTCTCCCCACTGTTACCCCTCCCCACACACACACAGTCTCTCCCCACTGTTACCCCTCCCCACACACACACAGTCTCTCCCCACTGTTACCCCTCCCCACACACACATACAGTCTCTCCCCACTGTTACCCCCCCCCACACACACATACAGTCTCTCCCCACTGTTACCCCTCCCCACACACACACACATACAGTCTCTCCACCCACTGTTACCCCTCCCCACACACACACACATACAGTCTCTCCCCACTGTTACCCCTCCCCACACACACACAGTCTCTCCCCACTGTTACCCCTCCCCACACACACATACAGTCTCTCCCCACTGTTACCCCCCCCACACACACATACAGTCTCTCCCCACTGTTACCCCTCCCCACACACACATACAGTCTCTCCACCCACTGTTACCCCTCCCCCCCCTACACACACAGTCCCTCCCCACTGTTACCCCTCCCCACACACACACCTACAGTCTCTCCCCACTGTTACCCCCCCCCTCCCCACACACACATACAGTCTCTGCCCACTGTTACCCATCCCCACATACACATACAGTCTCTCCCCACTGTTACCCCTCCCCCCCCTACACACACAGTCCCTCCCCACTGTTACCCCTCCCCACACACACACCTACAGTCTCTCCCCACTGTTACCCCCCCCCCTCCCCACACACACACACAGTCTCTCCCCACTGTTACCCCTCCCCACACACACATACAGTCTCTCCCCACTGTTACCCCTCCCCACACACATACAGTCTCTCCCCACTGTTACCCCTCCCCACACACATACAGTCTCTCCACCCACTGTTACCCCTCCCCACACACACACATACAGTCTCTCCCCACTGTTACCCCTCCCCACACACATACAGTCTCTCCCCACTGTTACCCCTCCCCACACACACATACAGTCTCTCCCCACTGTTACCCCTCCCCACACACACATACAGTCTCCCCCCACTGTTACCCCACCCCACAAACACACATACAGTCTCTCCCCACTGTTACCCCTCCCCACACACACATACAGTCTCTCCCCACTGTTACCCCTCCCCCACACACACATACAGTCTCTCCCCACTGTTACCCCTCCCCACACACACATACAGTCTCTCCCCACTGTTACCCCTCCCCCACACACACATACAGTCTCTCCCCACTGTTACCCCTCCCCACACACACATACAGTCTCCCCCCACTGTTACCCCACCCCACAAACACACATACAGTCTCTCCCCACTGTTACCCCTCCCCACACACACATACAGTCTCTCCCCACTGTTACCCCTCCCCCACACACACATACAGTCTCTCCCCACTGTTACCCCCCCCCCCACACACACATACAGTCTCTCCCCACTGTTACCCCCCCCCCCACACACACATACAGTCTCTCCCCACTGTTACCCCTCCCCTCCCCACACACACATACAGTCTCTCCACCCACTGTTACCCCTCCCCACACACACACAGTCTCTCCCCACTGTTACCCCTCCCCCCACACACACATACAGTCTCTCCCCACTGTTACCCCTCCCCCCACACACACATACAGTCTCTCCCCACTGTTACCCCTCCCCACACACACATACAGTCTCTCCACCCACTGTTACCCCCCCCCCACACACACATACAGTCTCTCCCCACTGTTACCCCTCCCCACCCCACACACACACAGTCTCTCCCCACTGTTACCCCCCCCCCCCACACACACATACAGTCTCTCCCCACTGTTACCCCCCTCCCCACACACACATACAGTCTCTCCCCACTGTTACCCCTCCCCTCCCCACACACACATACAGTCTCTCCCCCCACTGTTACCCCTCCCCACCCCACACACACACAGTCTCTCCCCACTGTTACCCCTCCCCACACACACACACAGTCTCTCCCCACTGTTACCCCTCCCCACACACACATACAGTCTCTCCCCACTGTTACCCCTCCCCACCCCACACACACACAGTCTCTCCCCACTGTTACCCCTCCCCACCCCACACACATACAGTCTCTCCCCACTGTTACCCCTCCCCACACACACATACAGTCTCTCCCCACTGTTACCCCTCCCCACACACACACACAGTCTCTCCCCACTGTTACCCCTCCCCACCACACACACATACAGTCTCTCCCTACTGTTACCCCCCCCCCCACACACACATACAGTCTCTCCACCCACTGTTACCCCTCCCCACACACACACACAGTCTCTCCCCACTGTTACCCCTCCCCACACACACACACAGTCTCTCCCCACTGTTACCCCTCCCCACACACACACACAGTCTCTCCCCACTGTTACCCCTCCCCACCCCACACACATACAGTCTCTCCCCACTGTTACCCCTCCCCACACACACATACAGTCTCTCCACCCACTGTTACCCCTCCCCACACACACATACAGTCTCTCCACCCACTGTTACCCCTCCCCACACACACATACAGTCTCTCCACCCACTGTTACCCCACCCCACACACACATACAGTCTCTCCCCACTGTTACCCCACCCCACACACACATACAGTCTCTCCCCACTGTTACCCCTCCCCACACACACATACAGTCTCTCCCCACTGTTACCCCACCCCCCACACACACACACAGTCTCTCCCCACTGTTACCCCTCCCCACACACACACACAGTCTCTCCCCACTGTTACCCCTCCCCACACACACATACAGTCTCTCCACCCACTGTTACCCCTCCCCCCACACACACACAGCCTCTCCCCACTGTTACCCCTCCCCACACACACAAGGTCTCTCCCCACTGTTACCCCTCCCCACACACACATACAGTCTCTCCCCACTGTTACCCCTCCCCACACACACATACAGTCTCTCCACCCACTGTTACCCCTCCCCACACACACCTACAGTCTCTCCCCACTGTTACCCCTCCCCACACACACATACAGTCTCTCCACCCACTGTTACCCCTCCCCCCACACACACACAGTCTCTCCCCACTGTTACCCCACCCCACACAGACATACAGTCTCTCCCCACTGTTGCCCCCCCCCCCCCCCCCCCACACACATACAGTCTCTCCACCCACTGTTACCCCTCCCCACACACACATACAGTCTCTCCCCACTGTTACCCCACCCCACACACACATACAGTCTCTCCCCACTGTTACCCCACCCCACACACACATACAGTCTCTCCCCACTGTTACCCCCCCCCACACACACATACAGTCTCTCCCCACTGTTACCCCACCCCACACACACATACAGTCTCTCCCCACTGTTACCCCACCCCACACACACATACAGTCTCTCCCCACTGTTACCCCCCCCCACACACACATACAGTCTCTCCCCACTGTTACCCCCCCCCACACACACATACAGTCTCTCCCCACTGTTACCCCACCCCACACACACATACAGTCTCTCCCCACTGTTACCCCACCCCACACACACATACAGTCTCTCCCCACTGTTACCCCTCCCCACACACACATACAGTCGCTCCCCACTGTTACCCCTCCCCACACACACATACAGTCTCTCCACCCACTGTTACCCCCCCCCCCCACACACACATACAGTCTCTCCCCACTGTTACCCCTCCCCACCCCACACACACACAGTCTCTCCCCACTGTTACCCCTCCCCACACACACATACAGTCTCTCCCCACTGTTACCCCTCCCCACACACACACACAGTCTCTCCCCACTGTTACCCCTCCCCACCCCACACACACACACACAGTCTCTCCCCACTGTTACCCCTCCCCACACACACATACAGTCTCTCCCCACTGTTACCCCTCCCCACCCCACACACACACACAGTCTCTCCACCCACTGTTACCCCTCCCCACACACACATACAGTCTCCCCCCACTGTTACCCCACCCCACAAACACACATACAGTCTCTCCCCACTGTTACCCCTCCCCACACACACATACAGTCTCTCCCCACTGTTACCCCTCCCCCACACACACATACAGTCTCTCCCCACTGTTACCCCCCCCCCCCACACACACATACAGTCTCTCCCCACTGTTACCCCCCCCCCCCCCACACACACATACAGTCTCTCCCCACTGTTACCCCCCTCCCCACACACACATACAGTCTCTCCCCACTGTTACCCCTCCCCTCCCCACACACACATACAGTCTCTCCACCCACTGTTACCCCTCCCCCCACACACACACACAGTCTCTCCCCACTGTTACCCCCCCCCACACACACATACAGTCTCTCCCCACTGTTACCCCTCCCCACACACACATACAGTCTCTCCACCCACTGTTACCCCCCCCCCCACACACACATACAGTCTCTCCCCACTGTTACCCCTCCCCCCCACACACACACAGTCTCTCCCCACTGTTACCCCTCCCCCCCACACACACATACAGTCTCTCCCCACTGTTACCCCTCCCCCCCACACACACACAGTCTCTCCCCACTGTTACCCCCCCCCCCACACACACATACAGTCTCTCCCCACTGTTACCCCCCTCCCCACACACACATACAGTCTCTCCCCACTGTTACCCCTCCCCTCCCCACACACACATACAGTCTCTCCCCACTGTTACCCCTCCCCTCCCCACACACACATACAGTCTCTCCCCACTGTTACCCCTCCCCACACACACATACAGTCTCTCCCCCCACTGTTACCCCTCCCCACACACACATACAGTCTCTCCCCCCACTGTTACCCCTCCCCACACACACATACAGTCTCTCCCCACTGTTACCCCTCCCCACACACACACACACACAGTCTCTCCCCACTGTTACCCCTCCCCACACACACATACAGTCTCTCCCCACTGTTACCCCTCCCCACCCCACACACACACAGTCTCTCCCCACTGTTACCCCTCCCCACACACACATACAGTCTCTCCCCACTGTTACCCCTCCCCACACACACATACAGTCTCTCCCCACTGTTACCCCACCCCACACACACACACAGTCTCTCCCCACTGTTACCCCTCCCCCCCCTACACACACATACAGTCTCTCCACCCACTGTTACCCCACCCCACACACACATACAGTCTCTCCCCACTGTTACCCCACCCCACACACACATACAGTCTCTCCCTACTGTTACCCCTCCCCACACACACATACAGTCTCCCCCCACTGTTACCCCTCCCCACACACACATACAGTCTCTCCCCACTGTTACCCCCTCCCCACACACACACACAGTCGCTCCCCACTGTTACCCCTCCCCACACACACATACAGTCTCTCCACCCACTGTTACCCCTCCCCACACACACATACAGTCTCTCCACCCACTGTTACCCCTCCCCCCACACACACACAGCCTCTCCCCACTGTTACCCCTCCCCACACACACAAGGTCTCTCCCCACTGTTACCCCTCCCCACACACACATACAGTCTCTCCCCACTGTTACCCCTCCCCACACACACATACAGTCTCTCCACCCACTGTTACCCCTCCCCCCACACACACACAGTCTCTCCCCACTGTTACCCCACCCCACACAGACATACAGTCTCTCCCCACTGTTGCCCCCCCCCCCCCCCCACACACATACAGTCTCTCCACCCACTGTTACCCCTCCCCACCCCACACACACATACAGTCTCTCCCCACTGTTACCCCTCCCCACACACACATACAGTCTCTCCCCACTGTTACCCCACCCCACACACACATACAGTCTCTCCCCACTGTTACCCCCCCCCACACACACATACAGTCTCTCCCCACTGTTACCCCACCCCACACACACATACAGTCTCTCCCCACTGTTACCCCACCCCACACACACATACAGTCTCTCCCCACTGTTACCCCCCCCCACACACACATACAGTCTCTCCCCACTGTTACCCCCCCCCCACACACACATACAGTCTCTCCCCACTGTTACCCCTCCCCACACACACATACAGTCTCTCCCCACTGTTACCCCCCCCCCACACACACATACAGTCTCTCCCCACTGTTACCCCCCCCACAAACACACATACAGTCTCTCCCCACTGTTACCCCTCCCCACCCCACACACATACAGTCTCTCCCCACTGTTACTCCTCCCCACCCCACACACATACAGTCTCTCCCCACTGTTACCCCTCCCCACACACACACACAGTCTCTCCCCACTGTTACCCCTCCCCACCCCACACACACACACACAGTCTCTCCCCACTGTTACCCCACCCCACACACACACACAGTCTCTCCACCCACTGTTACCCCTCCCCACACACACACAGTCTCTCCCCACTGTTACCCCACCCCACACACACACAGTCTCTCCCCACTGTTACCCCACCCCACACACACCTACAGTCTCTCCCCACTGTTACCCCTCCCCCCACACACACACAGTCTCTCCCCACTGTTACCCCTCCCCACACACACATACAGTCTCTCCCCACTGTTACCCCTCCCCACACACACACACAGTCTCTCCCCACTGTTACCCCTCCCCACACACACATACAGTCTCTCCCCACTGTTACCCCTCCCCACACACACACAGTCTCTCCCCACTGTTACCCCACCCCACACACACACAGTCTCTCCCCACTGTTACCCCTCCCCACACACACATACAGTCTCTCCCCACTGTTACCCCACCCCACACACACATACAGTCTCTCCCCACTGTTACCCCTCCCCACACACACACACAGTCTCTCCCCACTGTTACCCCACCCCACACACACACAGTCTCTCCCCACTGTTACCCCTCCCCACACACACATACAGTCTCTCCCCACTGTTACCCCTCCCCACACACACATACAGTCTCTCCCCACTGTTACCCCACCCCACACACACATACAGTCTCTCCCCACTGTTACCCCTCCCCACACACACACACAGTCTCTCCCCACTGTTACCCCTCCCCACCCCACACACACACACACAGTCTCTCCCCACTGTTACCCCACCCCACACACACACACAGTCTCTCCACCCACTGTTACCCCTCCCCACACACACACAGTCTCTCCCCACTGTTACCCCACCCCACACACACACAGTCTCTCCCCACTGTTACCCCACCCCACACACACCTACAGTCTCTCCCCACTGTTACCCCTCCCCACACACACACACAGTCTCTCCCCACTGTTACCCCTCCCCACACACACATACAGTCTCTCCCCACTGTTACCCCTCCCCACACACACACACAGTCTCTCCCCACTGTTACCCCACCCCACACACACATACAGTCTCTCCCCACTGTTACCCCTCCCCACACACACATACAGTCTCTCCCCACTGTTACCCCACCCCACACACACACAGTCTCTCCCCACTGTTACCCCACCCCACACACACCTACAGTCTCTCCCCACTGTTACCCCTCCCCACACACACACACAGTCTCTCCCCACTGTTACCCCTCCCCACACACACCTACAGTCTCTCCCCACTGTTACCCCTCCCCACACACACACACAGTCTCTCCCCACTGTTACCCCTCCCCACACACACATACAGTCTCTCCCCACTGTTACCCCTCCCCACCCCACACACACACACAGTCTCTCCACCCACTGTTACCCCTCCCCACACACACATACAGTCTCTCCCCACTGTTACCCCTCCCCACACACACATACAGTCTCTCCCCACTGTTACCCCACCCCACACACACATACAGTCTCTCCCCACTGTTACCCCTCCCCACACACACATACAGTCTCTCCCCACTGTTACCCCTCCCCACACACACACACAGTCTCTCCACCCACTGTTACCCCTCCCCACACACACCTACAGTCTCTCCCCACTGTTACCCCTCCCCCACACACACATACAGTCTCTCCCCACTGTTACCCCTCCCCACACACACATACAGTCTCTCCCCACTGTTACCCCTCCCCACACACACATACAGTCTCTCCACCCACTGTTACCCCTCCCCACACACACATACAGTCTCTCCCCACTGTTACCCCTCCCCACCCCACACACACACAGTCTCTCCCCACTGTTACCCCCCCCCCCACACACACATACAGTCTCTCCACCCACTGTTACCCCACCCCACACACACATACAGTCTCTCCCCACTGTTACCCCCCCCCCACACACACATACAGTCTCTCCCCACTGTTACCCCCCCCCCACACACACATACAGTCTCTCCCCCACTGTTACCCCTCCCCACACACACATACAGTCTCTCCCCACTGTTACCCCTCCCCACACACACATACAGTCTCTCCCCACTGTTACCCCTCCCCACACACACATACAGTCTCCCCCCACTGTTACCCCCCCCCACACACACATACAGTCTCTCCCCACTGTTACCCCCCCCCCACACACACATACAGTCTCTCCCCACTGTTACCCCCCCCCCACACACACATACAGTCTCTCCCCACTGTTACCCCCCCCCACACACACATACAGTCTCTCCCCACTGTTACCCCCCCCCACACACACATACAGTCTCTCCCCACTGTTACCCCCCCCCCACACACACATACAGTCTCTCCCCACTGTTACCCCTCCCCACACACACATACAGTCTCTCCCCACTGTTACCCCCCCCCCACACACACATACAGTCTCTCCCCACTGTTACCCCCCCCCCACACACACATACAGTCTCTCCCCACTGTTACCCCTCCCCACACACACATACAGTCTCTCCCCACTGTTACCCCTCCCCACACACACATACAGTCTCTCCCCACTGTTACCCCTCCCCACACACACATACAGTCTCTCCCCACTGTTACCCCTCCCCACACACACATACAGTCTCTCCCCACTGTTACCCCTCCCCACACACACATACAGTCTCTCCACCCACTGTTACCCCTCCCCACACACACCTACAGTCTCTCCCCACTGTTACCCCTCCCCACACACACATACAGTCTCTCCCCACTGTTACCCCTCCCCACACACACACACAGTCTCTCCACCCACTGTTACCCCTCCCCACACACACATACAGTCTCTCCCCACTGTTACCCCTCCCCACACACACACACAGTCTCTCCACCCACTGTTACCCCTCCCCACACACACATACAGTCTCTCCCCACTGTTACCCCACCCCACACACACACACAGTCTCTCCACCCACTGTTACCCCTCCCCACACACACATACAGTCTCTCCCCACTGTTACCCCTCCCCACACACACATACAGTCTCTCCACCCACTGTTACCCCTCCCCACACACACATACAGTCTCCACCCACTGTTACCCCTCCCCACACACACATACAGTCTCTCCCCACTGTTACCCCTCCCCACACACACATACAGTCTCTCCCCACTGTTACCCCTCCCCACACACACATACAGTCTCTCACCCACTGTTACCCCTCCCCACACACACATACAGTCTCTCCCCACTGTTACCCCTCCCCACACACACATACAGTCTCTCCCCCACTGTTACCCCTCCCCACACACACCTACAGTCTCTCCCCACTGTTACCCCTCCCCACACACACATACAGTCTCTCCACCCACTGTTACCCCTCCCCACACACACATACAGTCTCCACCCACTGTTACCCCTCCCCACACACACATACAGTCTCTCCACCCACTGTTACCCCTCCCCCCACACACACATACAGTCTCTCCCCACTGTTACCCCTCCCCCCACACACACATACAGTCTCTCCCCACTGTTACCCCCCCCCACACACACATACAGTCTCTCCCCACTGTTACCCCACCCCACACACACATACAGTCTCTCCCCACTGTTACCCCTCCCCCCACACACACATACAGTCTCTCCCCACTGTTACCCCCCCCCACACACACATACAGTCTCTCCCCACTGTTACCCCCCCCCACACACACATACAGTCTCTCCCCACTGTTACCCCCCCCCACACACACATACAGTCTCTCCCCACTGTTACCCCCCCCCACACACACATACAGTCTCTCCCCACTGTTACCCCTCCCCACACACACATACAGTCTCTCCCCACTGTTACCCCCCCCCCCCACACACACATACAGTCTCTCCCCACTGTTACCCCTCCCCACCCCACACACACATACAGTCTCTCCCCACTGTTACCCCACCCCACACACACATACAGTCTCTCCCCCACTGTTACCCCTCCCCACACACACATACAGTCTCTCCCCACTGTTACCCCTCCCCACACACACATACAGTCTCTCCCCACTGTTACCCCACCCCACACACACATACAGTCTCTCCCCACTGTTACCCCTCCCCACCCCACACACACATACAGTCTCTCCCCACTGTTACCCCCCCCCCCCACACACACATACAGTCTCTCCCCACTGTTACCCCTCCCCACACACACATACAGTCTCTCCCCACTGTTACCCCACCCCACACACACACAGTCTCTCCCCACTGTTACCCCTCCCCACACACACATACAGTCTCTCCCCACTGTTACCCCTCCCCACACACACATACAGTCTCTCCCCACTGTTACCCCTCCCCCACACACACATACAGTCTCTCCACCCACTGTTACCCCTCCCCACACACACATACAGTCTCTCCCCACTGTTACCCCTCCCCACACACACATACAGTCTCTCCCCACTGTTACCCCTCCCCACACACACATACAGTCTCTCCCCACTGTTACCCCTCCCCACACACACATACAGTCTCTCCCCACTGTTACCCCTCCCCACACACACATACAGTCTCTCCCCACTGTTACCCCTCCCCACACACACATACAGTCTCTCCCCACTGTTACCCCTCCCCACACACACATACAGTCTCTCCCCACTGTTACCCCTCCCCACACACACATACAGTCTCTCCCCACTGTTACCCCTCCCCACACACACATACAGTCTCTCCCCACTGTTACCCCTCCCCACACACACATACAGTCTCTCCACCCACTGTTACCCCTCCCCACACACACATACAGTCTCTCCCCACTGTTACCCCTCCCCACACACACATACAGTCTCTCCCCACTGTTACCCCTCCCCACACACACATACAGTCTCTCCCCACTGTTACCCCTCCCCACACACACATACAGTCTCTCCCCACTGTTACCCCTCCCCACACACACATACAGTCTCTCCCCACTGTTACCCCCCCCCACACACACATACAGTCTCTCCCCACTGTTACCCCTCCCCCACACACACATACAGTCTCTCCCCACTGTTACCCCTCCCCACACACACATACAGTCTCTCCCCCACTGTTACCCCTCCCCCACACACACATACAGTCTCTCCCCACTGTTACCCCTCCCCACACACACATACAGTCTCTCCCCACTGTTACCCCTCCCCACACACACATACAGTCTCTCCCCACTGTTACCCCTCCCCACACACACATACAGTCTCTCCCCACTGTTACCCCTCCCCACACACACATACAGTCTCTCCCCACTGTTACCCCTCCCCACACACACATACAGTCTCTCCCCACTGTTACCCCTCCCCACACACACATACAGTCTCTCCCCACTGTTACCCCTCCCCACACACACATACAGTCTCTCCCCACTGTTACCCCCCCCCCCACACACACATACAGTCTCTCCCCACTGTTACCCCCCCCCACACACACATACAGTCTCTCCCCACTGTTACCCCTCCCCACACACACATACAGTCTCTCCCCACTGTTACCCCCCCCCCACACACACATACAGTCTCTCCCCACTGTTACCCCCCCCCCCACACACACATACAGTCTCTCCCCACTGTTACCCCCCCCCCACACACACATACAGTCTCTCCCCACTGTTACCCCCCCCCACACACACATACAGTCTCTCCCCACTGTTACCCCCCCCACACACACATACAGTCTCTCCCCACTGTTACCCCCCCCCCACACACACATACAGTCTCTCCCCACTGTTACCCCCCCCCACACACACATACAGTCTCTCCCCACTGTTACCCCCCCCCACACACACATACAGTCTCTCCCCACTGTTACCCCCCCCCACACACACATACAGTCTCTCCCCACTGTTACCCCTCCCCACATACACATACAGTCTCTCCACCCACTGTTACCCCTCCCCACACACACATACAGTCTCTCCCCACTGTTACCCCTCCCCACACACACACACAGTCTCTCCCCACTGTTACCCCTCCCCACACACACTACAGTCTCTCCCCACTGTTACCCCTCCCCACACACACATACAGTCTCTCCCCACTGTTACCCCTCCCCACACACACATACAGTCTCTCACCCACTGTTACCCCTCCCCACACACACACAGTCTCTCCCCACTGTTACCCCTCCCCACACACACATACAGTCTCTCCCCACTGTTACCCCTCCCCACACACACATACAGTCTCTCCCCACTGTTACCCCTCCCCACACACACATACAGTCTCTCCCCACTGTTACCCCTCCCCACCCACACACACACAGTCTCTCCCCACTGTTACCCCCCCCACACACACATACAGTCTCTCCCCACTGTTACCCCACCCCACACACACATACAGTCTCTCCCCACTGTTACCCCTCCCCACACACACATACAGTCTCTCCCCACTGTTACCCCTCCCCACACACACATACAGTCTCTCCCCACTGTTACCCCTCCCCCACACACACATACAGTCTCTCCCCACTGTTACCCCTCCCCACCACACACACATACAGTCTCTCCCCACTGTTACCCCTCCCCACACACACACTACAGTCTCTCCCCACTGTTACCCCTCCCCCCACACACACATACAGTCTCTCCCCACTGTTACCCCTCCCCACACACACATACAGTCTCTCCCCACTGTTACCCCTCCCCACACACACATACAGTCTCTCCCCACTGTTACCCCTCCCCACACACACATACAGTCTCTCCCCACTGTTACCCCTCCCCACACACACATACAGTCTCTCCACCCACTGTTACCCCCCCCCACACACACATACAGTCTCTCCCCACTGTTACCCCTCCCCCCACACACATACAGTCTCTCCCCACTGTTACCCCTCCCCACACACACATACAGTCTCTCCCCACTGTTACCCCTCCCCACACACACATACAGTCTCTCCCCACTGTTACCCCTCCCCACACACACATACAGTCTCTCCCCACTGTTACCCCTCCCCACACACACATACAGTCTCTCCCCACTGTTACCCCTCCCCACACACACATACAGTCTCTCCCCACTGTTACCCCTCCCCACACACACATACAGTCTCTCCCCACTGTTACCCCTCCCCACACACACATACAGTCTCTCCACCCACTGTTACCCCTCCCCACACACACATACAGTCTCTCCCCACTGTTACCCCTCCCCACACACACATACAGTCTCTCCCCACTGTTACCCCACCCCACACACACATACAGTCTCTCCCCCACTGTTACCCCTCCCCACACACACATACAGTCTCTCCCCACTGTTACCCCACCCCACACACACATACAGTCTCTCCCCACTGTTACCCCTCCCCACACACACATACAGTCTCTCCCCACTGTTACCCCTCCCCACACACACATACAGTCTCTCCCCACTGTTACCCCCCCCCACACACACATACAGTCTCTCCCCACTGTTACCCCTCCCCACACACACATACAGTCTCTCCCCACTGTTACCCCCCCCCACACACACATACAGTCTCTCCCCACTGTTACCCCCCCCCACACACACATACAGTCTCTCCCCACTGTTACCCCCCCCACACACACATACAGTCTCTCCCCACTGTTACCCCCCCCACACACACATACAGTCTCTCCCCACTGTTACCCCCCCCACACACACATACAGTCTCTCCCCACTGTTACCCCTCCCCACACACACATACAGTCTCTCCCCACTGTTACCCCCCCCCACACACACATACAGTCTCTCCCCACTGTTACCCCCCCCCACACACACATACAGTCTCTCCCCACTGTTACCCCTCCCCACACACACATACAGTCTCTCACCCACTGTTACCCCTCCCCACACACACATACAGTCTCTCCCCACTGTTACCCCTCCCCACACACACATACAGTCTCTCCCCACTGTTACCCCTCCCCACACACACAAACAGTCTCTCCCCACTGTTACCCCTCCCCACACACACATACAGTCTCTCCCCACTGTTACCCCTCCCCACACACACATACAGTCTCTCCCCACTGTTACCCCTCCCCACACACACATACAGTCTCTCCCCACTGTTACCCCTCCCCACACACACACACAGTCTCTCCCCACTGTTACCCCTCCCCACACACACATACAGTCTCTCCCCACTGTTACCCCACCCCACACACACATACAGTCTCTCCCCACTGTTACCCCTCCCCACACACACATACAGTCTCTCCCCACTGTTACCCCTCCCCACACACACATACAGTCTCTCCCCACTGTTACCCCTCCCCACACACACATACAGTCTCTCCCCACTGTTACCCCCCCCCACACACACATACAGTCTCTCCCCACTGTTACCCCTCCCCACACACACATACAGTCTCTCCCCACTGTTACCCCTCCCCACACACACATACAGTCTCTCCCCACTGTTACCCCTCCCCACACACACATACAGTCTCTCCCCACTGTTACCCCCCCCCACACACACATACAGTCTCTCCCCACTGTTACCCCTCCCCACACACACATACAGTCTCTCCCCACTGTTACCCCCCCCCACACACACATACAGTCTCTCCCCACTGTTACCCCTCCCCACACACACATACAGTCTCTCCCCACTGTTACCCCCCCCACACACACATACAGTCTCTCCCCACTGTTACCCCCCCCCACACACATACAGTCTCTCCCCACTGTTACCCCTCCCCACACACACATACAGTCTCTCCCCACTGTTACCCCTCCCCACACACACATACAGTCTCTCCCCACTGTTACCCCTCCCCACACACACATACAGTCTCTCCCCACTGTTACCCCTCCCCACACACACATACAGTCTCTCCCCACTGTTACCCCTCCCCACACACACATACAGTCTCTCCCCACTGTTACCCCTCCCCACACACACATACAGTCTCTCCCCACTGTTACCCCTCCCCACACACACATACAGTCTCTCCCCACTGTTACCCCTCCCCACACACACATACAGTCTCTCCCCACTGTTACCCCTCCCCACACACACATACAGTCTCTCCCCACTGTTACCCCTCCCCACACACACATACAGTCTCTCCCCACTGTTACCCCTCCCCACACACACATACAGTCTCTCCCCACTGTTACCCCTCCCCACACACACATACAGTCTCTCCCCACTGTTACCCCTCCCCACACACACATACAGTCTCTCCCCACTGTTACCCCTCCCCACACACACATACAGTCTCTCCCCACTGTTACCCCTCCCCACACACACATACAGTCTCTCCCCACTGTTACCCCACCCCACACACACATACAGTCTCTCCCCACTGTTACCCCTCCCCACACACACATACAGTCTCTCCCCACTGTTACCCCTCCCCACACACACATACAGTCTCTCCCCACTGTTACCCCTCCCCACACACACATACAGTCTCTCCACCCACTGTTACCCCCTCCCCACACACACATACAGTCTCTCCCCACTGTTACCCCTCCCCACACACACATACAGTCTCTCCCCACTGTTACCCCTCCCCACACACACATACAGTCTCTCCCCACTGTTACCCCTCCCCACACACACATACAGTCTCTCCCCACTGTTACCCCTCCCCACACACACATACAGTCTCTCCCCACTGTTACCCCTCCCCACACACACATACAGTCTCTCCCCACTGTTACCCCACCCCACACACACATACAGTCTCTCCCCACTGTTACCCCTCCCCACACACACATACAGTCTCTCCCCACTGTTACCCCTCCCCACACACACATACAGTCTCTCCCCACTGTTACCCCTCCCCACACACACATACAGTCTCTCCCCACTGTTACCCCTCCCCACACACACATACAGTCTCTCCCCACTGTTACCCCTCCCCACACACACATACAGTCTCTCCCCACTGTTACCCCTCCCCACACACACATACAGTCTCTCCCCACTGTTACCCCTCCCCACACACACATACAGTCTCTCCCCACTGTTACCCCACCCCACACACACATACAGTCTCTCCCCACTGTTACCCCACCCCACACACACATACAGTCTCTCCCCACTGTTACCCCTCCCCACACACACATACAGTCTCTCCCCACTGTTACCCCTCCCCACACACACATACAGTCTCTCCCCACTGTTACCCCTCCCCACACACACATACAGTCTCTCCCCACTGTTACCCCTCCCCACACACACATACAGTCTCTCCCCACTGTTACCCCTCCCCACACACACATACAGTCTCTCCCCACTGTTCCCCCCCCACCCCAGTCTCTCCCCACTGTTCCCCCCCCACACACACTACAGTCTCTCCCCACTGTTACCCCTCCCCACACACACATACAGTCTCTCCCCACTGTTACCCCTCCCCACACACACATACAGTCTCTCCCCACTGTTACCCCTCCCCACACACACATACAGTCTCTCCCCACTGTTACCCCTCCCCACACACACATACAGTCTCTCCCCACTGTTACCCCTCCCCACACACACATACAGTCTCTCCCCACTGTTACCCCTCCCCACACACACATACAGTCTCTCCCCACTGTTACCCCTCCCCACACACACATACAGTCTCTCCCCACTGTTACCCCTCCCCACACACACATACAGTCTCTCCCCACTGTTACCCCTCCCCACACACACATACAGTCTCTCCCCACTGTTACCCCTCCCCACACACACATACAGTCTCTCCACCCACTGTTACCCCTCCCCACACACACATACAGTCTCTCCCCACTGTTACCCCTCCCCACACACACATACAGTCTCTCCCCACTGTTACCCCTCCCCACACACACATACAGTCTCTCCCCACTGTTACCCCTCCCCACACACACATACAGTCTCTCCCCACTGTTACCCCTCCCCACACACACATACAGTCTCTCCCCACTGTTACCCCTCCCCACACACACATACAGTCTCTCCCCACTGTTACCCCTCCCCACACACACATACAGTCTCTCCCCACTGTTACCCCTCCCCACACACACATACAGTCTCTCCCCACTGTTACCCCACCCCACACACACATACAGTCTCTCCCCACTGTTACCCCCCCCCACACACACATACAGTCTCTCCCCACTGTTACCCCCCCCCCACACACACATACAGTCTCTCCCCACTGTTACCCCTCCCCACACACACATACAGTCTCTCCCCACTGTTACCCCTCCCCACACACACATACAGTCTCTCCCCACTGTTACCCCCCCCCACACACACATACAGTCTCTCCCCACTGTTACCCCTCCCCACACACACATACAGTCTCTCCCCACTGTTACCCCTCCCCACACACACATACAGTCTCTCCCCACTGTTACCCCCCCCCACACACACATACAGTCTCTCCCCACTGTTACCCCCCCCCACACACACATACAGTCTCTCCCCACTGTTACCCCCCCCCACACACACATACAGTCTCTCCCCACTGTTACCCCTCCCCACACACACATACAGTCTCTCCCCACTGTTACCCCTCCCCACACACACATACAGTCTCTCCCCACTGTTACCCCTCCCCACACACACATACAGTCTCTCCCCACTGTTACCCCTCCCCACACACACATACAGTCTCTCCCCACTGTTACCCCTCCCCACACACACATACAGTCTCTCCCCACTGTTACCCCTCCCCACACACACATACAGTCTCTCCCCACTGTTACCCCTCCCCACACACACATACAGTCTCTCCCCACTGTTACCCCTCCCCACACACACATACAGTCTCTCCCCACTGTTACCCCTCCCCACACACACATACAGTCTCTCCCCACTGTTACCCCTCCCCACACACACATACAGTCTCTCCCCACTGTTACCCCTCCCCACACACACACACAGTCTCTCCCCACTGTTACCCCTCCCCACACACACATACAGTCTCTCCCCACTGTTACCCCTCCCCACACACACATACAGTCTCTCCACCCACTGTTACCCCTCCCCACACACACATACAGTCTCTCCCCACTGTTACCCCTCCCCACACACACATACAGTCTCTCCCCACTGTTACCCCTCCCCACACACACATACAGTCTCTCCCCACTGTTACCCCTCCCCACACACACATACAGTCTCTCCCCACTGTTACCCCTCCCCACACACACATACAGTCTCTCCCCACTGTTACCCCTCCCCACACACACATACAGTCTCTCCCCACTGTTACCCCTCCCCACACACACATACAGTCTCTCCCCACTGTTACCCCTCCCCACACACACATACAGTCTCTCCCCACTGTTACCCCTCCCCACACACACATACAGTCTCTCCCCACTGTTACCCCTCCCCACACACACATACAGTCTCTCCCCACTGTTACCCCTCCCCACACACACATACAGTCTCTCCCCACTGTTACCCCTCCCCACACACACATACAGTCTCTCCCCACTGTTACCCCTCCCCACACACACATACAGTCTCTCCCCACTGTTACCCCTCCCCACACACACATACAGTCTCTCCCCACTGTTACCCCTCCCCACACACACATACAGTCTCTCCCCACTGTTACCCCTCCCCACACACACATACAGTCTCTCCCCACTGTTACCCCTCCCCACACACACATACAGTCTCTCCCCACTGTTACCCCTCCCCACACACACATACAGTCTCTCCCCACTGTTACCCCTCCCCACACACACATACAGTCTCTCCCCACTGTTACCCCTCCCCACACACACATACAGTCTCTCCCCACTGTTACCCCTCCCCACACACACATACAGTCTCTCCCCACTGTTACCCCTCCCCACACACACATACAGTCTCTCCCCACTGTTACCCCTCCCCACACACACATACAGTCTCTCCCCACTGTTACCCCTCCCCACACACACATACAGTCTCTCCCCACTGTTACCCCCCCCACACACACATACAGTCTCTCCCCACTGTTACCCCTCCCCACACACACATACAGTCTCTCCCCACTGTTACCCCTCCCCACACACACATACAGTCTCTCCCCACTGTTACCCCACCCCACACACACATACAGTCTCTCCCCACTGTTACCCCTCCCCACACACACATACAGTCTCTCCCCACTGTTACCCCTCCCCACACACACATACAGTCTCTCCCCACTGTTACCCCTCCCCACACACACATACAGTCTCTCCCCACTGTTACCCCTCCCCACACACACATACAGTCTCTCCCCACTGTTACCCCTCCCCACACACACATACAGTCTCTCCCCACTGTTACCCCTCCCCACACACACATACAGTCTCTCCCCACTGTTACCCCTCCCCACACACACATACAGTCTCTCCCCACTGTTACCCCTCCCCACACACACATACAGTCTCTCCCCACTGTTACCCCTCCCCACACACACATACAGTCTCTCCCCACTGTTACCCCTCCCCACACACACATACAGTCTCTCCCCACTGTTACCCCTCCCCACACACACATACAGTCTCTCCCCACTGTTACCCCTCCCCACACACACATACAGTCTCTCCCCACTGTTACCCCTCCCCACACACACATACAGTCTCTCCCCACTGTTACCCCTCCCCACACACACATACAGTCTCTCCCCACTGTTACCCCTCCCCACACACACATACAGTCTCTCCCCACTGTTACCCCTCCCCACACACACATACAGTCTCTCCCCACTGTTACCCCTCCCCACACACACATACAGTCTCTCCCCACTGTTACCCCTCCCCACACACACATACAGTCTCTCCCCACTGTTACCCCTCCCCACACACACATACAGTCTCTCCCCACTGTTACCCCTCCCCACACACACATACAGTCTCTCCCCACTGTTACCCCTCCCCACACACACATACAGTCTCTCCCCACTGTTACCCCCCCCCACACACACATACAGTCTCTCCCCACTGTTACCCCTCCCCACACACACATACAGTCTCTCCCCACTGTTACCCCTCCCCACACACACATACAGTCTCTCCCCACTGTTACCCCTCCCCACACACACATACAGTCTCTCCCCACTGTTACCCCTCCCCACACACACATACAGTCTCTCCCCACTGTTACCCCTCCCCACACACACATACAGTCTCTCCCCACTGTTACCCCTCCCCACACACACATACAGTCTCTCCCCACTGTTACCCCTCCCCACACACACATACAGTCTCTCCCCACTGTTACCCCTCCCCACACACACATACAGTCTCTCCCCACTGTTACCCCCCCCACACACACATACAGTCTCTCCCCACTGTTACCCCTCCCCACACACACATACAGTCTCTCCCCACTGTTACCCCTCCCCACACACACATACAGTCTCTCCCCACTGTTACCCCCCCCCACACACACATACAGTCTCTCCCCACTGTTACCCCTCCCCACACACACATACAGTCTCTCCCCACTGTTACCCCTCCCCACACACACATACAGTCTCTCCCCACTGTTACCCCCCCCCACACACACATACAGTCTCTCCCCACTGTTACCCCTCCCCACACACACATACAGTCTCTCCCCACTGTTACCCCTCCCCACACACACATACAGTCTCTCCCCACTGTTACCCCTCCCCACACACACATACAGTCTCTCCCCACTGTTACCCCTCCCCACACACACATACAGTCTCTCCCCACTGTTACCCCTCCCCACACACACATACAGTCTCTCCCCACTGTTACCCCTCCCCACACACACATACAGTCTCTCCCCACTGTTACCCCTCCCCACACACACACACAGTCTCTCCCCACTGTTACCCCTCCCCACACACACAACAGTCTCTCCCCACTGTTACCCCTCCCCACACACACATACAGTCTCTCCCCACTGTTACCCCTCCCCACACACACATACAGTCTCTCCCCACTGTTACCCCTCCCCACACACACATACAGTCTCTCCCCACTGTTACCCCTCCCCACACACACATACAGTCTCTCCCCACTGTTACCCCTCCCCACACACACACACAGTCTCTCCCCACTGTTACCCCTCCCCACACACACATACAGTCTCTCCCCACTGTTACCCCTCCCCACACACACACACAGTCTCTCCCCACTGTTACCCCCCCCACACACACATACAGTCTCTCCCCACTGTTACCCCTCCCCACACACACATACAGTCTCTCCCCACTGTTACCCCTCCCCACACACACATACAGTCTCTCCCCACTGTTACCCCTCCCCACACACACATACAGTCTCTCCCCACTGTTACCCCTCCCCACACACACATACAGTCTCTCCCCACTGTTACCCCTCCCCACACACACATACAGTCTCTCCCCACTGTTACCCCCACCCCACACACACATACAGTCTCTCCCCACTGTTACCCCTCCCCACACACACATACAGTCTCTCCCCACTGTTACCCCTCCCCACACACACATACAGTCTCTCCCCACTGTTACCCCTCCCCACACACACATACAGTCTCTCCCCACTGTTACCCCTCCCCACACACACATACAGTCTCTCCCCACTGTTACCCCTCCCCACACACACATACAGTCTCTCCCCACTGTTACCCCTCCCCACACACACATACAGTCTCTCCCCACTGTTACCCCTCCCCACACACACATACAGTCTCTCCCCACTGTTACCCCCCCCACACACACATACAGTCTCTCCCCACTGTTACCCCTCCCCACCCCACACACACATACAGTCTCTCCCCACTGTTACCCCTCCCCACACACACATACAGTCTCTCCCCACTGTTACCCCTCCCCACACACACATACAGTCTCTCCCCACTGTTACCCCTCCCCACACACACATACAGTCTCTCCCCACTGTTACCCCTCCCCACACACACATACAGTCTCTCCCCACTGTTACCCCTCCCCACACACACATACAGTCTCTCCCCACTGTTACCCCTCCCCACACACACATACAGTCTCTCCCCACTGTTACCCCTCCCCACACACACATACAGTCTCTCCCCACTGTTACCCCCCCCCACACACACATACAGTCTCTCCCCACTGTTACCCCTCCCCCACACACACATACAGTCTCTCCCCACTGTTACCCCTCCCCACACACACATACAGTCTCTCCCCACTGTTACCCCTCCCCACACACACATACAGTCTCTCCCCACTGTTACCCCTCCCCACACACACATACAGTCTCTCCCCACTGTTACCCCTCCCCACACACACATACAGTCTCTCCCCACTGTTACCCCTCCCCACACACACATACAGTCTCTCCCCACTGTTACCCCCCCCCACACACACATACAGTCTCTCCCCACTGTTACCCCTCCCCACACACACATACAGTCTCTCCCCACTGTTACCCCTCCCCACACACACATACAGTCTCTCCCCACTGTTACCCCTCCCCACACACACATACAGTCTCTCCCCACTGTTACCCCTCCCCCACACACACATACAGTCTCTCCCCACTGTTACCCCTCCCCACACACACATACAGTCTCTCCCCACTGTTACCCCTCCCCACACACACATACAGTCTCTCCCCACTGTTACCCCTCCCCACACACACATACAGTCTCTCCCCACTGTTACCCCTCCCCACACACACATACAGTCTCTCCCCACTGTTACCCCTCCCCACACACACATACAGTCTCTCCCCACTGTTACCCCTCCCCACACACACATACAGTCTCTCCCCACTGTTACCCCTCCCCCACACACACATACAGTCTCTCCCCACTGTTACCCCTCCCCACACACACATACAGTCTCTCCCCACTGTTACCCCTCCCCACACACACATACAGTCTCTCCCCACTGTTACCCCTCCCCACACACACATACAGTCTCTCCCCACTGTTACCCCTCCCCACACACACATACAGTCTCTCCCCACTGTTACCCCTCCCCACACACACATACAGTCTCTCCCCACTGTTACCCCTCCCCACACACACATACAGTCTCTCCCCACTGTTACCCCTCCCCACACACACATACAGTCTCTCCCCACTGTTACCCCTCCCCACACACACATACAGTCTCTCCCCACTGTTACCCCTCCCCACACACACATACAGTCTCTCCCCACTGTTACCCCTCCCCACACACACATACAGTCTCTCCCCACTGTTACCCCTCCCCACACACACATACAGTCTCTCCCCACTGTTACCCCTCCCCACACACACATACAGTCTCTCCCCACTGTTACCCCACCCCACACACACATACAGTCTCTCCCCACTGTTACCCCACCCCACACACACATACAGTCTCTCCCCACTGTTACCCCTCCCCACACACACATACAGTCTCTCCCCACTGTTACCCCACCCCACACACACATACAGTCTCTCCCCACTGTTACCCCACCCCACACACACATACAGTCTCTCCCCACTGTTACCCCTCCCCACACACACATACAGTCTCTCCCCACTGTTACCCCTCCCCACACACACATACAGTCTCTCCCCACTGTTACCCCTCCCCACACACACATACAGTCTCTCCCCACTGTTACCCCTCCCCACACACACATACAGTCTCTCCCCACTGTTACCCCTCCCCACACACACATACAGTCTCTCCCCACTGTTACCCCTCCCCACACACACATACAGTCTCTCCCCACTGTTACCCCTCCCCACACACACATACAGTCTCTCCCCACTGTTACCCCTCCCCACACACACATACAGTCTCTCCCCACTGTTACCCCTCCCCACACACACATACAGTCTCTCCCCACTGTTACCCCTCCCCACACACACATACAGTCTCTCCCCACTGTTACCCCTCCCCACACACACATACAGTCTCTCCCCACTGTTACCCCTCCCCACACACACATACAGTCTCTCCCCACTGTTACCCCTCCCCACACACACATACAGTCTCTCCCCACTGTTACCCCTCCCCACACACACATACAGTCTCTCCCCACTGTTACCCCTCCCCACACACACATACAGTCTCTCCCCACTGTTACCCCTCCCCACACACACATACAGTCTCTCCCCACTGTTACCCCTCCCCACACACACATACAGTCTCTCCACCCACTGTTACCCCTCCCCACACACACATACAGTCTCTCCCCACTGTTACCCCACCCACACACACATACAGTCTCTCCCCACTGTTACCCCTCCCCACACACACATACAGTCTCTCCCCACTGTTACCCCTCCCCACACACACATACAGTCTCTCCCCACTGTTACCCCTCCCCACACACACATACAGTCTCTCCCCACTGTTACCCCTCCCCACACACACATACAGTCTCTCCCCACTGTTACCCCCCCCACACACACATACAGTCTCTCCCCACTGTTACCCCCCCCACACACACATACAGTCTCTCCCCACTGTTACCCCTCCCCACACACACATACAGTCTCTCCCCACTGTTACCCCTCCCCACACACACATACAGTCTCTCCCCACTGTTACCCCTCCCCACACACACATACAGTCTCTCCCCACTGTTACCCCTCCCCACACACACATACAGTCTCTCCCCACTGTTACCCCTCCCCACACACACAACAGTCTCTCCCCACTGTTACCCCCCCCCACACACACATACAGTCTCTCCCCACTGTTACCCCTCCCCCCACACACACATACAGTCTCTCCCCACTGTTACCCCCCCCCACACACACATACAGTCTCTCCCCACTGTTACCCCTCCCCACACACACATACAGTCTCTCCCCACTGTTACCCCTCCCCCCACACACACATACAGTCTCTCCCCACTGTTACCCCCCCCCACACACACATACAGTCTCTCCCCACTGTTACCCCTCCCCACACACACATACAGTCTCTCCCCACTGTTACCCCACCCCACACACACATACAGTCTCTCCCCACTGTTACCCCCCCCCACACACACATACAGTCTCTCCCCACTGTTACCCCTCCCCACACACACATACAGTCTCTCCCCACTGTTACCCCCCCCCACACACACATACAGTCTCTCCCCACTGTTACCCCTCCCCACACACACATACAGTCTCTCCCCACTGTTACCCCTCCCCACACACACATACAGTCTCTCCCCACTGTTACCCCTCCCCACACACACATACAGTCTCTCCCCACTGTTACCCCTCCCCACACACACATACAGTCTCTCCCCACTGTTACCCCTCCCCACACACACATACAGTCTCTCCCCACTGTTACCCCCCCCACACACACATACAGTCTCTCCCCACTGTTACCCCTCCCCACACACACATACAGTCTCTCCCCACTGTTACCCCTCCCCACACACACATACAGTCTCTCCCCACTGTTACCCCTCCCCACACACACATACAGTCTCTCCCCACTGTTACCCCTCCCCCACACACACACACAGTCTCTCCCCACTGTTACCCCTCCCCACACACACATACAGTCTCTCCCCACTGTTACCCCTCCCCACACACACATACAGTCTCTCCCCACTGTTACCCCTCCCCACACACACATACAGTCTCTCCCCACTGTTACCCCTCCCCACACACACATACAGTCTCTCCCCACTGTTACCCCTCCCCACACACACATACAGTCTCTCCACCCACTGTTACCCCTCCCCACACACACATACAGTCTCTCCCCACTGTTACCCCTCCCCACACACACATACAGTCTCTCCCCACTGTTACCCCTCCCCACACACACATACAGTCTCTCCCCACTGTTACCCCTCCCCACACACACATACAGTCTCTCCCCACTGTTACCCCTCCCCACACACACATACAGTCTCTCCCCACTGTTACCCCTCCCCACACACACATACAGTCTCTCCCCACTGTTACCCCTCCCCACACACACATACAGTCTCTCCCCACTGTTACCCCTCCCCACACACACATACAGTCTCTCCCCACTGTTACCCCTCCCCACACACACATACAGTCTCTCCCCACTGTTACCCCTCCCCACACACACATACAGTCTCTCCCCACTGTTACCCCACCCCACACACACATACAGTCTCTCCCCACTGTTACCCCCCCCCACACACACATACAGTCTCTCCCCACTGTTACCCCCCCCACACACACATACAGTCTCTCCCCACTGTTACCCCTCCCCCCACACACACTACAGTCTCTCCCCACTGTTACCCCTCCCCACACACACATACAGTCTCTCCCCACTGTTACCCCACCCCACACACACATACAGTCTCTCCCCACTGTTACCCCTCCCCACACACACATACAGTCTCTCCCCACTGTTACCCCTCCCCACACACACATACAGTCTCTCCCCACTGTTACCCCTCCCCACACACACATACAGTCTCTCCCCACTGTTACCCCTCCCCACACACACATACAGTCTCTCCCCACTGTTACCCCTCCCCACACACACATACAGTCTCTCCCCACTGTTACCCCTCCCCACACACACATACAGTCTCTCCCCACTGTTACCCCTCCCCACACACACATACAGTCTCTCCCCACTGTTACCCCTCCCCACACACACATACAGTCTCTCCCCACTGTTACCCCTCCCCACACACACATACAGTCTCTCCCCACTGTTACCCCTCCCCACACACACACTACAGTCTCTCCCCACTGTTACCCCTCCCCACACACACATACAGTCTCTCCCCACTGTTACCCCTCCCCACACACACTACAGTCTCTCCCCACTGTTACCCCTCCCCACACACACATACAGTCTCTCCCCACTGTTACCCCTCCCCACACACACATACAGTCTCTCCCCACTGTTACCCCTCCCCACACACACATACAGTCTCTCCCCACTGTTACCCCTCCCCACACACACATACAGTCTCTCCCCACTGTTACCCCTCCCCACACACACATACAGTCTCTCCCCACTGTTACCCCTCCCCACACACACATACAGTCTCTCCCCACTGTTACCCCTCCCCACACACACATACAGTCTCTCCCCACTGTTACCCCTCCCCACACACACACACAGTCTCTCCCCACTGTTACCCCTCCCCACACACACATACAGTCTCTCCCCACTGTTACCCCACCCCACACACACATACAGTCTCTCCCCACTGTTACCCCTCCCCACACACACATACAGTCTCTCCCCACTGTTACCCCTCCCCCACACACACATACAGTCTCTCCCCACTGTTACCCCTCCCCACACACACATACAGTCTCTCCCCACTGTTACCCCCCCCCACACACACATACAGTCTCTCCCCACTGTTACCCCTCCCCACACACACATACAGTCTCTCCCCACTGTTACCCCTCCCCACACACACATACAGTCTCTCCCCACTGTTACCCCTCCCCACACACACATACAGTCTCTCCCCACTGTTACCCCTCCCCACACACACATACAGTCTCTCCCCACTGTTACCCCTCCCCACACACACATACAGTCTCTCCCCACTGTTACCCCTCCCCACACACACATACAGTCTCTCCCCACTGTTACCCCTCCCCACACACACATACAGTCTCTCCCCACTGTTACCCCTCCCCACACACACATACAGTCTCTCCCCACTGTTACCCCTCCCCACACACACATACAGTCTCTCCCCACTGTTACCCCTCCCCACACACACATACAGTCTCTCCCCACTGTTACCCCTCCCCACACACACATACAGTCTCTCCCCACTGTTACCCCTCCCCACACACACATACAGTCTCTCCCCACTGTTACCCCTCCCCACACACACATACAGTCTCTCCCCACTGTTACCCCTCCCCACACACACATACAGTCTCTCCCCACTGTTACCCCCCCCACACACACATACAGTCTCTCCCCACTGTTACCCCCCCCACACACACATACAGTCTCTCCCCACTGTTACCCCTCCCCACACACACATACAGTCTCTCCCCACTGTTACCCCTCCCCACACACACATACAGTCTCTCCCCACTGTTACCCCCCCCACACACACATACAGTCTCTCCCCACTGTTACCCCCCCCCACACACACATACAGTCTCTCCCCACTGTTACCCCTCCCCACACACACATACAGTCTCTCCCCACTGTTACCCCTCCCCACACACACATACAGTCTCTCCCCACTGTTACCCCTCCCCCCACACACACATACAGTCTCTCCCCACTGTTACCCCTCCCCACACACACATACAGTCTCTCCCCACTGTTACCCCTCCCCACACACACATACAGTCTCTCCCCACTGTTACCCCTCCCCACACACACATACAGTCTCTCCCCACTGTTACCCCTCCCCACACACACATACAGTCTCTCCCCACTGTTACCCCTCCCCACACACACATACAGTCTCTCCCCACTGTTACCCCTCCCCACACACACATACAGTCTCTCCCCACTGTTACCCCTCCCCACACACACATACAGTCTCTCCCCACTGTTACCCCTCCCCACACACACATACAGTCTCTCCCCACTGTTACCCCTCCCCACACACACATACAGTCTCTCCCCACTGTTACCCCTCCCCACACACACATACAGTCTCTCCCCACTGTTACCCCTCCCCACACACACATACAGTCTCTCCCCACTGTTACCCCTCCCCACACACACATACAGTCTCTCCCCACTGTTACCCCTCCCCACACACACATACAGTCTCTCCCCACTGTTACCCCTCCCCACACACACATACAGTCTCTCCCCACTGTTACCCCACCCCACACACACATACAGTCTCTCCCCACTGTTACCCCTCCCCACACACACATACAGTCTCTCCCCACTGTTACCCCTCCCCACACACACATACAGTCTCTCCCCACTGTTACCCCTCCCCACACACACATACAGTCTCTCCCCACTGTTACCCCTCCCCACACACACATACAGTCTCTCCCCACTGTTACCCCCCCCCCACACACACATACAGTCTCTCCCCACTGTTACCCCTCCCCACACACACATACAGTCTCTCCCCACTGTTACCCCCCCCCACACACACATACAGTCTCTCCCCACTGTTACCCCTCCCCACACACACATACAGTCTCTCCCCACTGTTACCCCCCCCCACACACACATACAGTCTCTCCCCACTGTTACCCCCCCCCACACACACATACAGTCTCTCCCCACTGTTACCCCTCCCCACACACACATACAGTCTCTCCCCACTGTTACCCCCCCCCACACACACATACAGTCTCTCCCCACTGTTACCCCTCCCCACACACACATACAGTCTCTCCCCACTGTTACCCCCCCCCACACACACATACAGTCTCTCCCCACTGTTACCCCTCCCCACACACACATACAGTCTCTCCCCACTGTTACCCCTCCCCACACACACATACAGTCTCTCCCCACTGTTACCCCTCCCCACACACACATACAGTCTCTCCCCACTGTTACCCCTCCCCACACACACATACAGTCTCTCCCCACTGTTACCCCTCCCCACACACACATACAGTCTCTCCCCACTGTTACCCCTCCCCACACACACATACAGTCTCTCCCCCACTGTTACCCCTCCCCACACACACACTACAGTCTCTCCCCACTGTTACCCCCCCCCACACACACATACAGTCTCTCCCCACTGTTACCCCTCCCCACACACACATACAGTCTCTCCCCACTGTTACCCCTCCCCACACACACATACAGTCTCTCCACCCACTGTTACCCCTCCCCACACACACATACAGTCTCTCCCCACTGTTACCCCTCCCCACACACACATACAGTCTCTCCCCACTGTTACCCCTCCCCACACACACATACAGTCTCTCCCCACTGTTACCCCTCCCCCCACACACACATACAGTCTCTCCCCACTGTTACCCCTCCCCACACACACATACAGTCTCTCCCCACTGTTACCCCCCCCACACACACATACAGTCTCTCCCCACTGTTACCCCTCCCCACACACACATACAGTCTCTCCCCACTGTTACCCCTCCCCACACACACATACAGTCTCTCCCCACTGTTACCCCTCCCCACACACACATACAGTCTCTCCCCACTGTTACCCCTCCCCACACACACATACAGTCTCTCCACCCACTGTTACCCCTCCCCACACACACATACAGTCTCTCCCCACTGTTACCCCTCCCCACACACACATACAGTCTCTCCCCACTGTTACCCCTCCCCACACACACATACAGTCTCTCCCCACTGTTACCCCTCCCCACACACACATACAGTCTCTCCACCCACTGTTACCCCTCCCCACACACACATACAGTCTCTCCCCACTGTTACCCCCCCCCACACACACATACAGTCTCTCCCCACTGTTACCCCTCCCCACACACACATACAGTCTCTCCCCACTGTTACCCCTCCCCACACACACATACAGTCTCTCCCCACTGTTACCCCTCCCCACACACACATACAGTCTCTCCCCACTGTTACCCCTCCCCACACACACATACAGTCTCTCCCCACTGTTACCCCCCCCCCACACACACATACAGTCTCTCCCCACTGTTACCCCCCCCACACACACATACAGTCTCTCCCCACTGTTACCCCCCCCACACACACTACAGTCTCTCCCCACTGTTACCCCCCCCACACACACATACAGTCTCTCCCCACTGTTACCCCCCCCACACACACATACAGTCTCTCCCCACTGTTACCCCTCCCCACACACACATACAGTCTCTCCCCACTGTTACCCCTCCCCACACACACATACAGTCTCTCCCCACTGTTACCCCTCCCCACACACACATACAGTCTCTCCCCACTGTTACCCCTCCCCACACACACATACAGTCTCTCCCCACTGTTACCCCTCCCCACCACACACACACAGTCTCTCCCCACTGTTACCCCTCCCCACACACACATACAGTCTCTCCCCACTGTTACCCCTCCCCACACACACATACAGTCTCTCCCCACTGTTACCCCCCCCCACACACACATACAGTCTCTCCCCACTGTTACCCCCCCCCACACACACATACAGTCTCTCCCCACTGTTACCCCTCCCCACACACACATACAGTCTCTCCCCACTGTTACCCCTCCCCACACACACATACAGTCTCTCCCCCACTGTTACCCCTCCCCACACACACATACAGTCTCTCCCCACTGTTACCCCTCCCCACACACACATACAGTCTCTCCCCACTGTTACCCCTCCCCACACACACATACAGTCTCTCCCCACTGTTACCCCTCCCCACACACACATACAGTCTCTCCCCACTGTTACCCCTCCCCACACACACATACAGTCTCTCCACCCACTGTTACCCCTCCCCACACACACATACAGTCTCTCCCCACTGTTACCCCTCCCCACCACACACACTACAGTCTCTCCCCCACTGTTACCCCTCCCCACACACACATACAGTCTCTCCCCACTGTTACCCCCCCCCACACACACATACAGTCTCTCCACCCACTGTTACCCCTCCCCACACACACATACAGTCTCTCCCCACTGTTACCCCTCCCCACACACACATACAGTCTCTCCCCACTGTTACCCCTCCCCACACACACATACAGTCTCTCCCCACTGTTACCCCTCCCCACACACACATACAGTCTCTCCCCACTGTTACCCCCCCCACACACACATACAGTCTCTCCCCACTGTTACCCCCCCCACACAACATACAGTCTCTCCCCACTGTTACCCCCCCCACACACACATACAGTCTCTCCCCACTGTTACCCCCCCCACACAACATACAGTCTCTCCCCACTGTTACCCCCCCCACACACACATACAGTCTCTCCCCACTGTTACCCCTCCCCCACACACATACAGTCTCTCCCCACTGTTACCCCTCCCCACACACACATACAGTCTCTCCCCACTGTTACCCCTCCCCACACACACATACAGTCTCTCCCCACTGTTACCCCTCCCCACACACACACACAGTCTCTCCCCACTGTTACCCCCCCCACACACACATACAGTCTCTCCCCACTGTTACCCCTCCCCACACACACATACAGTCTCTCCCCACTGTTACCCCCCCCCACACACACATACAGTCTCTCCCCACTGTTACCCCCCCCCACACACACATACAGTCTCTCCCCACTGTTACCCCTCCCCACACACACATACAGTCTCTCCCCACTGTTACCCCCCCCCCCACACACACATACAGTCTCTCCCCACTGTTACCCCCCCCCACACACACATACAGTCTCTCCCCACTGTTACCCCCCCCCCACACACACATACAGTCTCTCCCCACTGTTACCCCTCCCCACACACACATACAGTCTCTCCCCACTGTTACCCCACCCCACACACACATACAGTCTCTCCCCACTGTTACCCCCCCCCACACACACATACAGTCTCTCCCCACTGTTACCCCCCCCCACACACACATACAGTCTCTCCCCACTGTTACCCCCCCCCACACACACATACAGTCTCTCCCCACTGTTACCCCTCCCCACACACACATACAGTCTCTCCCCACTGTTACCCCTCCCCACACACACATACAGTCTCTCCCCACTGTTACCCCTCCCCACACACACATACAGTCTCTCCCCACTGTTACCCCTCCCCACACACACATACAGTCTCTCCCCACTGTTACCCCCCCCACACACACATACAGTCTCTCCCCCACTGTTACCCCCCCCACACACACATACAGTCTCTCCCCACTGTTACCCCTCCCCACACACACATACAGTCTCTCCACCCACTGTTACCCCTCCCCACACACACATACAGTCTCTCCCCACTGTTACCCCACCCCACACACACATACAGTCTCTCCACCCACTGTTACCCCTCCCCCCCACACACACATACAGTCTCTCCCCACTGTTACCCCTCCCCACACACACATACAGTCTCTCCCCACTGTTACCCCTCCCCACACACACATACAGTCTCTCCCCACTGTTACCCCTCCCCACACACACATACAGTCTCTCCCCACTGTTACCCCTCCCCACACACACATACAGTCTCTCCCCACTGTTACCCCTCCCCACACACACATACAGTCTCTCCCCCACTGTTACCCCTCCCCACACACACATACAGTCTCTCCCCACTGTTACCCCTCCCCACACACACATACAGTCTCTCACCCACTGTTACCCCTCCCCACACACACATACAGTCTCTCCCCACTGTTACCCCTCCCCACACACACATACAGTCTCTCCCCCACTGTTACCCCCCCCCACACACACATACAGTCTCTCCCCACTGTTACCCCTCCCCACACACACACACAGTCTCTCCCCACTGTTACCCCACCCCACACACACATACAGTCTCTCCCCACTGTTACCCCTCCCCACACACACATACAGTCTCTCCCCACTGTTACCCCTCCCCACACACACATACAGTCTCTCCCCACTGTTACCCCTCCCCCCACACACATACAGTCTCTCCCCACTGTTACCCCACCCCACACACACATACAGTCTCTCCCCACTGTTACCCCCCCCCACACACACATACAGTCTCTCCCCACTGTTACCCCCCCCCACACACACATACAGTCTCTCCCCACTGTTACCCCTCCCCCCACACACACATACAGTCTCTCCCCACTGTTACCCCTCCCCACACACACATACAGTCTCTCCCCACTGTTACCCCACCCCACACACACATACAGTCTCTCCCCACTGTTACCCCTCCCCACACACACATACAGTCTCTCCCCACTGTTACCCCTCCCCACACACACATACAGTCTCTCCCCACTGTTACCCCTCCCCACACACACATACAGTCTCTCCCCACTGTTACCCCACCCCACACACACATACAGTCTCTCCCCACTGTTACCCCTCCCCACACACACATACAGTCTCTCCCCACTGTTACCCCACCCCACACACACATACAGTCTCTCCCCACTGTTACCCCACCCCACACACACATACAGTCTCTCCCCACTGTTACCCCTCCCCACACACACATACAGTCTCTCCCCCACTGTTACCCCACCCCACACACACATACAGTCTCTCCACCCACTGTTACCCCTCCCCACACACACACATACAGTCTCTCCCCACTGTTACCCCTCCCCACACACACATACAGTCTCTCCCCACTGTTACCCCTCCCCACACACACATACAGTCTCTCCCCCACTGTTACCCCTCCCCACACACACATACAGTCTCTCCCCACTGTTACCCCTCCCCACACACACATACAGTCTCTCCACCCACTGTTACCCCTCCCCACACACACATACAGTCTCTCCCCACTGTTACCCCTCCCCACACACACATACAGTCTCTCCCCACTGTTACCCCTCCCCACACACACATACAGTCTCTCCCCACTGTTACCCCTCCCCACACACACACAGTCTCTCCCCACTGTTACCCCTCCCCACACACACATACAGTCTCTCCCCACTGTTACCCCTCCCCACCCCACACACACACAGTCTCTCCCCACTGTTACCCCTCCCCACACACACATACAGTCTCTCCCCACTGTTACCCCTCCCCCCACACACACATACAGTCTCTCCCCACTGTTACCCCCCCCACACACACATACAGTCTCTCCCCACTGTTACCCCACCCCACACACACATACAGTCTCTCCCCACTGTTACCCCTCCCCACACACACATACAGTCTCTCCCCACTGTTACCCCACCCCACACACACATACAGTCTCTCCCCACTGTTACCCCTCCCCCCCACACACACATACAGTCTCTCCCCACTGTTACCCCTCCCCCCACACACACATACAGTCTCTCCCCACTGTTACCCCTCCCCCCCACACACACATACAGTCTCTCCACCCACTGTTACCCCCCCCCACACACACATACAGTCTCTCCCCACTGTTACCCCTCCCCACACACACATACAGTCTCTCCCCACTGTTACCCCTCCCCACACACACATACAGTCTCTCCCCACTGTTACCCCTCCCCACACACACATACAGTCTCTCCCCACTGTTACCCCTCCCCACACACACATACAGTCTCTCCCCACTGTTACCCCTCCCCACACACACATACAGTCTCTCCCCACTGTTACCCCTCCCCACACACACATACAGTCTCTCCCCACTGTTACCCCTCCCCACACACACATACAGTCTCTCCCCACTGTTACCCCTCCCCACACACACATACAGTCTCTCCCCACTGTTACCCCTCCCCACCCCACACACACTACAGTCTCTCCCCACTGTTACCCCTCCCCACACACACACTACAGTCTCTCCCCCACTGTTACCCCTCCCCACCCCACACACACTACAGTCTCTCCCCACTGTTACCCCCCCCACACACACATACAGTCTCTCCACCCACTGTTACCCCTCCCCACACACACATACAGTCTCTCCCCACTGTTACCCCTCCCCACACACACATACAGTCTCTCCCCACTGTTACCCCTCCCCACACACACATACAGTCTCTCCCCACTGTTACCCCTCCCCACACACACATACAGTCTCTCCCCACTGTTACCCCCCCCCCCCACACACACATACAGTCTCTCCCCCACTGTTACCCCTCCCCCACACACACATACAGTCTCTCCCCACTGTTACCCCCCCCCACACACACATACAGTCTCTCCCCACTGTTACCCCTCCCCACACACACATACAGTCTCTCCCCACTGTTACCCCCCCCCACACACACATACAGTCTCTCCCCACTGTTACCCCTCCCCACACACACATACAGTCTCTCCACCCACTGTTACCCCTCCCCCACACACACATACAGTCTCTCCCCACTGTTACCCCCCCCCCACACACACATACAGTCTCTCCCCACTGTTACCCCTCCCCACACACACATACAGTCTCTCCCCACTGTTACCCCCCCCCACACACACATACAGTCTCTCCCCACTGTTACCCCTCCCCACACACACATACAGTCTCTCCCCCACTGTTACCCCTCCCCACACACACACATACAGTCTCTCCCCACTGTTACCCCCCCCCCACACACACATACAGTCTCTCCCCACTGTTACCCCTCACCCCACACACACATACAGTCTCTCCCCACTGTTACCCCTCCCCACACACACACATACAGTCTCTCCCCACTGTTACCCCCCCCCACACACACATACAGTCTCTCCACCCACTGTTACCCCTCCCCACACACACATACAGTCTCTCCCCACTGTTACCCCCCCCCCACACACACATACAGTCTCTCCCCCACTGTTACCCCTCCCCACACACACATACAGTCTCTCCCCACTGTTACCCCTCCCCACACACACACTACAGTCTCTCCCCACTGTTACCCCCCCCCACACACACATACAGTCTCTCCACCCACTGTTACCCCTCCCCACACACACATACAGTCTCTCCCCACTGTTACCCCTCCCCACACACACATACAGTCTCTCCCCACTGTTACCCCTCCCCCCACACACACACACAGTCTCTCCCCACTGTTACCCCTCCCCACACACACATACAGTCTCTCCCCACTGTTACCCCTCCCCACACACACATACAGTCTCTCCCCACTGTTACCCCTCCCCACACACACATACAGTCTCTCCCCACTGTTACCCCCCCCCACACACACATACAGTCTCTCCCCACTGTTACCCCTCCCCCCACACACATACAGTCTCTCCCCACTGTTACCCCCCCCCACACACACATACAGTCTCTCCCCACTGTTACCCCTCCCCCCACACACATACAGTCTCTCCCCACTGTTACCCCACCCCACACACACATACAGTCTCTCCCCACTGTTACCCCTCCCCACACACACATACAGTCTCTCCCCCACTGTTACCCCCCCCCCACACACACATACAGTCTCTCCCCACTGTTACCCCTCCCCCCACACACATACAGTCTCTCCCCACTGTTACCCCCCCCCACACACACATACAGTCTCTCCCCCACTGTTACCCCCCCCCCACACACACATACAGTCTCTCCCCACTGTTACCCCTCCCCACACACACATACAGTCTCTCCCCACTGTTACCCCACCCCACACACACATACAGTCTCTCCCCCACTGTTACCCCACCCCACACACACATACAGTCTCTCCCCCACTGTTACCCCTCCCCACACACACATACAGTCTCTCCCCACTGTTACCCCACCCCACACACACATACAGTCTCTCCACCCACTGTTACCCCTCCCCACACACACATACAGTCTCTCCCCACTGTTACCCCTACCCCACACACACATACAGTCTCTCCCCACTGTTACCCCTCCCCACACACACATACAGTCTCTCCCCACTGTTACCCCTCCCCACACACACATACAGTCTCTCCCCACTGTTACCCCTCCCCACACACACATACAGTCTCTCCACCCACTGTTACCCCTCCCCACACACACATACAGTCTCTCCCCACTGTTACCCCTCCCCACACACACATACAGTCTCTCCCCACTGTTACCCCTCCCCACACACACATACAGTCTCTCCCCACTGTTACCCCTCCCCACACACACATACAGTCTCCCCCCACTGTTACCCCACCCCACACACACATACAGTCTCTCCACCCACTGTTACCCCACCCCCCACACACACACAGTCTCTCCCTACTGTTACCCCTCCCCACACACACATACAGTCTCCCCCCACTGTTACCCCTCCCCACAAACACACATACAGTCTCTCCCCCACTGTCCCTGTATGGAAATCAGCAGTGCTGCAGTGGCCCCCCTTATCCCCTTATACACATCCTTTTCATTCTTAATTTATATTTCATTATGTGTGTCACTCGGCAGTCCTGCTGCATCTGCTCAGACTGTGTCTGTTGGGATCATTTGATTAGGAAAAACAATCATTGAGATGATGAAAATAATTTTATAATTTTATTATCCATTGTATTTGTGCCGTCGATATTGTGTGACGTGTTAATTTGACAGTTTGGGTTTGGTTTCTCTGTGAAGTCTGTGGTGCTGGGTGGTTCCCACTGTCTGTCTTCTGTAGTGTCTTCAGTTCTGTCAATTTTTTTTATTTATTCCCAGCTAAGAGTGAAGAATTCTTCAAAACATCAAAGAGAGGGAGAAAGAGCGAGAGAAAGAGAGGGAGGGGTGTGCCCTGTATCTGGGTGCTGGTGTAGGCGAGAGAGGGAGACTGGGAGGAGAGGGGGAGGGGCGAGAGCGATTGAGAGTGAGAGAGACACAGGTATGGGAGGGGGATAGAGGGAAATAAACCAACCAGATGAAAGTGAGAGAGAGATTGGGCTGTTTGAACATGCTAGAGGGGAAGAGAGAGAGGCAGAGGGAGAGCGAGAGGGACATTTTCAGGACTGAGGAAATAGAAGTGTTACTACTGGGTTGTGCTGCCTGGTGCTAGAAGACTGACATGGAGAATATGCATCGCCCCACAGCACACACAGACACCGGACACCACGTCAAATGGGATTTTCAAAGGCCTCACTATCAGCGGTGATTTTTCCACTTCTCCCATTCTTTTTTTATTTTTATTTTGCGCTGCCTACTCTCTCCTTATTTTTGTGTGTGGATCCCCCTCCCTCCACCACTTCTGTCCCTCTCCATTTCCAAAGGAGGGATCTGTGAATCAAGTGCAACAGAAGAAGAACAGTAAGTGAAGCGTTTTTTCTGCATCCGAGGGAGACAGAGAGAGGTGCATGGGGGAATATTGCAAGGCAAGCAGACGAGAGCAGGGATTGTCTCAGGAAAGAATGGAGAGGGTTAGCGGGAGTTGTGGTTGCGGGTTGTTTATGCAAGTTACAGCGTTGATGTGAAATGTGTCTAATTCATTGGTCACGTGGGTTGACAGAGAGTCATATCAATACTGTGACTGTAGAGGAAGATACACAGGCAAATACCGTGCAGAGAGAAGATAAATGACAGAACAAGATGACAGAGAGATAAAGGAGGAGGAGGTGGTGAGAAGGCAGAAGGGAGAGTTGGGCAACATTGACATTTTGGCAGCAGAATACTCTTGATAGCAGTACATATATCACACCTTCTCAGATGGAAAAGGGGACGGAAAGAGAAAGTGGGACCTTTTCTAGATGTAGTTCAGTGAAGGACAAGAAGGTAGGATTGGCTTGAGATGGCAATTTGTGTAGGCAGTCCCACTGGAAGTGGTGTTCAGTACAAGGCATCAGCGAGGTGTTATTTACACACCCACCCACATCCATTGGCATGCATTAGTCTACTGAAGGCTGTTGTACCCATACAGGACGGTGATGGACTGCTGCACAGTCAAGCAGCTGGTGAATGTGATTGGTACTCACATCAGAAGACTAACAACCATTTGAAACCACGTAGTCAATGATGTCATGATGCCTGGGCAGAACTACCACGAATGATCCGCCACACAGATACACCTGTCCATGTATCCCAACATGCACCTAGACATTTAGATACATCCATATGCACATACACTATTGTGCACTTTGCTGTGCATCCAAAGGCGTATGCACCTGTGACTTCAAACACTTATATATCCACATCTACTTTCATTTGAATGAACTTCCACATGTGCCTGCTTATACCCATAGGGACCTACTCTACACACACACACACACGCACGCACGCACGCACGCACGCACGCACGCACACACACACAGACACACACACACACACACACACACACACACACACACACACACACACACACACACACACACACACACACACACACACACACACACACACACACACACACACACACACACACAGGTGGTTTACCTGGGTCCTTGTGGGAAGGGTTTGTAGAGCTGAATGTGGAAGTAGTGTGATGTAGTGAGATATTATAAGGCTGTATTAGTATAAGGACCTTCTTCAGATGGAAGCACACGGTTGGTCTGCTCGGTCCCTATCATTATCTGAGTCTTTCTATAGATGTCTTTGTCTCTGATGTTCTTCCTCCATCATATCAGCCATTGGAGGGAACACTGATCACTGGGTGTTGATGGGTCATTGTAGTGGGCACATTTAATTACACACAAGCCTCTCTCAGCAAGAGGCTGAGAGAAAGGGAGGGAGGGAGAGAGAGAGGGAGGGAGGGAGGGAGGGAGAGAGAGAGAGAGAGAGAGAGAGAGAGAGAGGGAGAGAGAGAGAGGCTGTACCTCATAAAGCAGAAGAGAAAGTTACACTGTTGATTCAACTATTGATAGGGACCAGATTTAGGGAAGATATTTTGACAGAGACGCCATGCACAGACACACACACGCACGCACGCACGCACGCACGCACGCACGCACGCTCGCTCGCTCGCTCACTCACTCACTCACTCACTCACTCACTCACTCACTCACTCACTCACTCTGTTGGTGTTTTATATGTGCACATTAGCTGCGGGCGGGTGGCGAGAGAGATGAGAGGATGACAGAGTGGATAATCAGACAGAGGCACACAAAGGGAGATCTAAAATTAGCCTCATTGGTGAGAGCGATTGATAAATCACAAAACTGGAATGACACTGACATTTCTTTGCCCAACATGTAGAAACTTCTCCTCTGCCTTTCTCTCTCAACTCCCACTACTGTACAGTATGTGTGTGTATTTCTGAGTGTGTGTTTGATACGAGAATGCATTGCTGGGTAGCCTAGCAGTGAAGAATGTTGGGCCAGTAACCGAAAGGTCACTGGTTTGAATCCCCGAGGTGACTAGGAGAAAAATCAGTCAATGTGCCCTTTAGCAAGTCCCTTAAACCCAATTACTCCTGTAAGTCGCTCTGGATACGAGCATCTGCTAAATGACTAACATGGAAATGTTAAAAGGATTCTCCTGTACTTTTGTATACTTTTTAGCCAGTAGTTCTGAAAGTAGCACTCACGAGCCAAAAGTGGACCCCTAAAATTGCTTACTACATCACATATGTGCACCACGTCATAGCTCTCTCTCTCTCCCTCTCTCGCTCTGCTGTGGGTGCATCATTTGCATCTTACTAGCTGTCACTCATATGGCGAGGGGCTGAAGCTCGTTGGTTGAACTGGAATTGCTAGGGGGCCGGCCCACGTAGGGAAAATGGCAGAGCACTGCTTCCAGCAAAACTGTTGCTTTCAAACTAGGCATTTCGTACAGTAATTATGCTCATAGATTATGCATGTGATGACACATCCAGCCCAAAGCAGGAGGTTTAAAAATACTTAGTCGCCAAAGTTCCGGAGAATATCTTCAAGTGTTCCTGACGTAGAGCCCAGTGTCGGTGCTGTTCCCCACTGACTGTGTGTCAGTGTCCCTGACGTAGAGCCCAGTGTCGGTGCTGCTCCCCGCTGCCTGTGTGTCAGTGTCCCTGACGTAGAGCCCAGTGTCGGTGCTGCTCCCCGCTGCCTGTGTGTGTCAGTGTCCCTGACGTAGAGCCCAGTGTCGGTGCTGCTCCCCGCTGACTGTGTGTGTCAGTGTTCCTGACGTAGAGCCCAGTGTCGGTGCTGCTCCCCGCTGCCTGTGTGTCAGTGTCCCTGACGTAGAGCCCAGTGTCGGTGCTGCTCCCCGCTGACTGTGTGTGTCAGTGTCCCTGACGTAGAGCCCAGTGTCGGTGCTGCTCCCCGCTGACTGTGTGTCAGTGTTCCTGACGTAGAGCCCAGTGTCGGTGCTGCTCCCCGCTGACTGTGTGTCAGTGTCCCTGACGTAGAGCCCAGTGTCGGTGCTGTTCCCTGCTGACTGTGTGTCAGTGTCCCTGACGTAGAGCCCAGTGTCGGTGCTGTTCCCCACTGACTGTGTGTCAGTGTTCCTGACGTAGAGCCCAGTGTCGGTGCTGCTCCCCGCTGACTGTGTGTCAGTGTTCCTGACGTAGAGCCCAGTGTCGGTGCTGCTCCCCGCTGACTGTGTGTCAGTGTCCCTGACGTAGAGCCCAGTGTCGGTGCTGTTCCCCGCTGACTGTGTGTCAGTGTTCCTGACGTAGAGCCCAGTGTCGGTGCTGCTCCCCGCTGACTGTGTGTCAGTGTCCCTGACGTAGAGCCCAGTGTCGGTGCTGCTCCCCGCTGACTGAGTGTCAGTGTTCCTGACGTAGAGCCCAGTGTCGGTGCTGTTCCCCGCTGACTGTGTGTCAGTGTCCCTGACGTAGAGCCCAGTGTCGGTGCTGCTCCCCGCTGACTGTGTGTCAGTGTTCCTGACGTAGAGCCCAGTGTCGGTGCTGCTCCCCGCTGACTGTGTGTCAGTGTTCCTGACGTAGAGCCCAGTGTCGGTGCTGTTCCCCGCTGACTGTGTGTCAGTGTCCCTGACGTAGAGCCCAGTGTCGGTGCTGCTCCCCGCTGACTGTGTGTCAGTGTTCCTGACGTAGAGCCCAGTGTCGGTGCTGCTCCCCGCTGACTGTGTGTCAGTGTCCCTGACGTAGAGCCCAGTGTCGGTGCTGTTCCCCGCTGACTGTGTGTCAGTGTCCCTGACGTAGAGCCCAGTGTCGGTGCTGCTCCCCGCTGACTGTGTGTCAGTGTTCCTGACGTAGAGCCCAGTGTCGGTGCTGCTCCCCGCTGACTGTGTGTCAGTGTCCCTGACGTAGAGCCCAGTGTCGGTGCTGCTCCCCGCTGACTGTGTGTCAGTGTCCCTGACGTAGAGCCCAGTGTCGGTGCTGCTCCCCGCTGACTGTGTGTCAGTGTCCCTGACGTAGAGCCCAGTGTCGGTGCTGCTCCCCGCTGACTGTGTGTCAGTGTTCCTGACGTAGAGCCCAGTGTCGGTGCTGCTCCCCGCTGACTGTGTGTCAGTGTTCCTGACGTAGAGCCCAGTGTCGGTGCTGCTCCCCGCTGACTGTGTGTCAGTGTCCCTGACGTAGAGCCCAGTGTCGGTGCTGCTCCCCGCAGACTGTGTGTCAGTGTCCCTGACGTAGAGCCCAGTGTCGGTGCTGCTCCCCGCTGACTGTGTGTCAGTGTCCCTGACGTAGAGCCCAGTGTCGGTGCTGTTCCCCGCTGACTGTGTGTCAGTGTGTGGGAATACCGTCCTGACAATGCCTTTGTTCCTCAAGTGGTCCTCTCATGCCATGACGTCAATACGCTAAGCTGAAATACTCTTGTAGGGGTGTGACTGTACTTACCACCTACACACCACTACTCAGCACTGGATGAATTATACACACAGCTACACACACTCATATTGATTGGCAGACAAACTGAGCCGTTTATATTGTGACGAACAGTGACTCAATGACTGTCAAACATCATGCTCATACTGATCAAGTCACCCACAGACCAGGACTTCACTCATCTGCAACCTGATTGTTTGAGAAACTGACCATTAATTATTAAGCAATTGAGAAAGCCAGGTTGATAGTAGCCAAGTCCAAAATCCAGGAAGAACCCTTGAGAGGATGGAGGCTCTAGAGCGGAGTCCACCCTCTTCTGGTTGGCTGCGTTGAAGTTTTGAGTAGATTATGACCATAAAAGGCTATCAAAGTCTGGCAGAGCCTGGAATACCACGGGGAAGGCCAGGGTAAGGGCAGAGAAAGACAGGGCTGGTTCAGAGGCAGCATACAGGACAGGAGACAGGGTAGGATAGGCTCAGAGCCAGGCTGGTAGGTAAGGGTTTACCTCAGGGAGCTGGATGGTAGCCAAAAGCTTTTGCAGGACCTCCACTGCCTTCATGGGAAACAGAAGTGGGACCAACAACTGATGTAGAGATTGCAATCAATAGACTGATGAATTCACTGAGTAACCAAGCAGCTAATGGACATGGCTTTCATGTCTATTTCTGTTTCCCATGAAGGCAGTGGAGGTCCTGCAAAGGCTTCTGATGAGCCACTGTTTTTCTGAGTCACTGACTTAATATTCAGCCTGCGTTGGCAGGGAAATACCAATCATTGAACTCTGTTCTGAAATGTGTCAGACTTGACACAGCGGCAACACATGGTTAACACATCCACTGAGGATTATATCTCTTTACATGGATTAAAGATGCCAGATGTTTCAATATCTCTCAAAAATGTGTTTTTGAATGTAATTTTGCTTATGTAATGTTTACGTTCACTCTCTACAGGCTTCTAGGTTTTGGCCTATCTAGGGAGTTTTCCCTAGCCACCGTGCTTCTACACCTGCATTGCTTGCTGTTTGGGGTTTTAGGCTGGGTTTCTGTACAGCACTTTGAGATATCAGCTGATGTACGAAGGGCTTTATAAATACATTTGATTTGATTTGATCTGCTTACCTGCCTTGAACAAGGAGGTTTTGAGTTACCTTACTGTAGTCCATGTTGTTTAGACAGATCAATGCAGGTAATGCTCTTTCAGATGTCTTTTCGAGGAGAAACATGATGCTTACTACATCTGGTCTTCCTTTCCTTCATCTCCGTTCTGTCTGTCCCTCCTTTCATGACCTCTCACCCCCTCACACTCAATAAGACATTGTTCCGTGTTGCCCTCCTGCCTCTCTCTCCTCCTGGTGTGTTTGTTCAAGTGCAGAGAATGCAGGATGACTTCCTCTTCAGTATTTGCTATGTTGCTCTGGGGGGATAGTTCATAACTCCAGATTTAGCCAACTCGTTTACTCTCTCTCTCTCTCTCTCTCTCTCTCTCTCTCTCTCTCTCTCTCTCTCTCTCTCTCTCTCTCTCTCTCTCTCTCTCTCTCTCTCTTCCTCTCTTCTCCTCCTGCCCGCGGTAAACGACTGATCTGGGACAGACGGCCTCCCTTGTGCTCTGTCCTACTTCAGTATCGTCCTTTCTCTCTTCCTCTCTTCCTCTCTCTCCTCCTGATTCCTGATACCTCCTCTCTCTCCTCCTGATTCCTGATTCCTGATACCTCCTCTCTCTCCTCCTGATTCCTGATTTCTGATACCTCCTCTCTCTCCTCCTGATTCCTGATACTTCCTCTCTGTCCTCCTGATTCCTGATACCTCCTCTCTCTCTTCCTGATTCCTGATACCTCCTCTCTCTCCTCCTGATTCCTGATTTCTGATACCTCCTCTCTCTCCTCCTGATTCCTGATACTTCCTCTCTGTCCTCCTGATTCCTGATACCTCCTCTCTCTCTTCCTGATTCCTGATACTTCCTCTCTCTCCTCCTGATTCCTGATACCTCCTCTCTCTCCTCCTGATTCATGAGACCTCCTCTCTCTCCTCCTGATTCCTGATACCTACTCTCTCTCCTCCTGATTCCTGATACCTCCTCTCTCTCCTCCTGATTCCTGATACCTCCTCTCTCTCTCCTCCTGATACCTCTCTCTCTCTCCTCCTGATTCCTAATACCTCCTCTCTCTCCTCCTGATTCCTGATACCTCCTCTCCTCCTGATTCCTGATACCTCCTCTCTGTCCTCCTGATTCCTGATACCTCCTCTCTCTCCTCCTGATACCTCTCCCTATCGCTCTTCCTGATTCCTGATACCTCCTCTCTCTCTCCTCCTGATTCCTCTCTCTCTCCCCTCCTGATTCCTGATACCTCCTCTCTCTCTTCCGGATTCCTGATACCTCCTCTCTCTCCTCCTGATTCCTGATACCTCCTCTCTCTCCTCCTGATTCCTGATACCTCCTCTCTCTCTTCCTGATTTCTGATACCTCCTCTCTCTCCTGATTCCTGATACCTCCTCTCTCTCCTTCTGATTCCTGATACCTCCTCTCTCTCTTCCTGATTTCTGATACCCCCTCTCTCTCCTCCTGATTCCTGATACCTCCTCTCTCTCCTCCTGATTCCTGATACCTCCTCTCTCTCCTCCTGATACCTCTCCCTATCGCTCTTCCTGATTCCTGATACCTCCTCTCTCTCTCCTCCTGATACCTCTCTCTCTCCCCTCCTGATTCCTGATACCTCCTCTCTCTCTTCCGGATTCCTGATACCTCCTCTCTCTCCTCCTGATTCCTGATACCTCCTCTCTCTCCTCCTGATTCCTGATACCTCCTCTCTCTCTTCCTGATTTCTGATACCTCCTCTCTCTCCTGATTCCTGATACCTCCTCTCTCTCCTTCTGATTCCTGATACCTCCTCTCTCTCTTCCTGATTTCTGATACCTCCTCTCTCTCCTCCTGATTCCTGATACCTCCTCTCTCTCTCCTCCTGATACCTCTCTCTCTCTCCTCCTGATTCCTAATACCTCCTCTCTCTCTTCCGGATTCCTGATACCTCCTCTCTCTCCTCCTGATTCCTGATACCTCCTCTCTCTCTTCCTGATTTCTGATACCTCCTCTCTCTCCTCCTGATTCCTGATACCTCCTCTCTCTCCTCCTGATTCCTGATACCTCCTCTCCTCCTGATTCCTGATACCTCCTCTCTGTCCTCCTGATTCCTGATACCGCCTCTCTCTCCTCCTGATACCTCTCCCTATCGCTCTTCCTGATTCCTGATACCTCCTCTCTCTCTCCTCCTGATTCCTCTCTCTCTCCCCTCCTGATTCCTGATACCTCCTCTCTCTATTCCGGATTCCTGATACCTCCTCTCTCTCCTCCTGATTCCTGATACCTCCTCTCTCTCCTCCTGATTCCTGATACCTCCTCTCTCTCTTCCTGATTTCTGATACCTCCTCTCTCTCCTGATTCCTGATACCTCCTCTCTCTCCTTCTGATTCCTGATACCTCCTCTCTCTCTTCCTGATTTCTGATACCCCCTCTCTCTCCTCCTGATTCCTGATACCTCCTCTCTCTCCTCCTGATTCCTGATACCTCCTCTCTCTCCTCCTGATACCTCTCGCTCTTCCGGATTCCTGATACCTCCTCTCTCTCTCCTCCTGATTCCTGATACCTCCTCTCCTCCTGATTCCTGATACCTCCTCTCTGTCCTCCTGATTCCTGATACCTCCTCTCTCTCCTCCTGATTCCTGATACCTCCTCTCTCTCTCCTCCTGATACCTCTCTCTCTCTCCTCCTGATTCCTAATACCTCCTCTCTCTCTTCCGGATTCCTGATACCTCCTCTCTCTCCTCCTGATTCCTGATACCTCCTCTCTCTCTTCCTGATTTCTGATACCTCCTCTCTCTCCTCCTGATTCCTGATACCTCCTCTCTCTCCTCCTGATTCCTGATACCTCCTCTCCTCCTGATTCCTGATACCTCCTCTCTGTCCTCCTGATTCCTGATACCTCCTCTCTCTCCTCCTGATACCTCTCCCTATCGCTCTTCCTGATTCCTGATACCTCCTCTCTCTCTCCTCCTGATTCCTCTCTCTCTCCCCTCCTGATTCCTGATACCTCCTCTCTCTCTTCCGGATTCCTGATACCTCCTCTCTCTCCTCCTGATTCCTGATACCTCCTCTCTCTCCTCCTGATTCCTGATACCTCCCCTCTCTCTTCCTGATTTCTGATACCTCCTCTCTCTCCTGATTCCTGATACCTCCTCTCTCTCCTTCTGATTCCTGATACCTCCTCTCTCTCTTCCTGATTTCTGATACCCCCTCTCTCTCCTCCTGATTCCTGATACCTCCTCTCTCTCCTCCTGATTCCTGATACCTCCTCTCCTCCTGATTCCTGATACCTCCTCTCTGTCCTCCTGATTCCTGATACCTCCTCTCTCTCCTCCTGATTCCTGATACCTCCTCTCTCTCCTCCTGATACCTCTCCCTATCGCTCTTCCTGATTCCTGATACCTCCTCTCTCTCTCCTCCTGATACCTCTCTCTCTCCCCTCCTGATTCCTGATACCTCCTCTCTCTCTTCCGGATTCCTGATACCTCCTCTCTCTCCTCCTGATTCCTGATACCTCCTCTCTCTCTTCCTGATTTCTGATACCTCCTCTCTCTCCTCCTGATTCCTGATACCTCCTCTCTCTCCTCCTGATTCCTGATACTGCCTCTCTCTCTTCCTGATTTCTGATACCCCCTCTCTCTCCTCCTGATACCTCTCGCTCTTCCGGATTCCTGATACCTCCTCTCTCTCTCCTCCTGAATACTGATACCTCCTCTCCTCCTGATTCCTGATACCTCCTCTCTCTCTCTCTGTGCTTTTACCCATTTCCATCTGTGGTTTTGCTTGTCTTTTTCTCAGGTCCAGTGGTAGGGTGTTTAAGACACTTCAACTTGAGAAGTCATTGGGAGAGTGGAAATGTCAGATACCTGAAATACTAGATGTTTTCAGGCCAAAAGCTGTCATCACTGAGCACACAGACCAGCACACCTTACTCAAGACAGATTTAGCTGCAGACAATTGCCGCCTGTTCACAGAGAAAATGTATTATTCGGGATTTGCGAGAGGGGACGGACACAAAGATAAATGACCCACAAGTACTACTGTCTGTCTAGCACTGGGGTGGTTATGTTCAGAAATAACACCATGGTGTCTGTCTTCTGCCACTCTGTTAAGGGAAGAGTGGACATGGGTTTAGTTGCTTCACACCTGTGTCTGTGTCACATCCAGTGTAGGACAGTGCCAAGCTAACCAGCCTGTTTTTCCCTGGGTAACCCCTCGCCTGCCGCCTGCATCGCTCTCTCTCTCTCTCTCTCTCTCTCTCTCTCTCTCTCTCTCTCTCTCTCTCTCTCTCTCTCTCTCTCTCTCTCTCTCTCTCTCTCTCTCTCCCTCTCTCTCTCTCTCTCTCTCTTCGGAGTGCATGCTGGGAAGTGAGTCGTCAAGCAGGAGTGTTTGTGAGAGCGACTGGATTTCTTTTCATTCTATTGGGTTTTGGTATGTAAATATATATATATTGATTAGTTGGTTTAAAGATAATTGTTCTACTTATTAATTAACAAGTAGAGGGGTGGTGGGATAGTTTGAGGTTGTTTGTTTTCGCGAGGGCACAACCAGCTGGTTGAGGCTGGTTAAAATGTCCGCTCGTGAGAATTTGGAGTATGAAAAACTTAGTCGGCGCAATGGAATTAAGATTTTGGCAGAGGTTGGATGTTCAGTGGAAGAATGTGTTTTAGCGGTAGGTAGTATGATTGGGTATGATAGCATTAAATCAGCCTCAAGGATGAATAGCGCAGTAGTGATATTCTTAGATTCTATTGGAAAAGTGAATACGATGGTGGAGAACGGTGTTGTTTTGAGGGAAACACAGACGAAGGTATTTCCACTTATGAATCCGGCTAAGAAGGTTATATTGTCTAACGTACCACCATTTGTTAGAGATGAAGTGTTGGAGAGAGAATTATCGCGTCATGGTCAAATTGTGTCTACAATAAAGAAAGTTCTTTTTGGATGCAAATCTCCGTTGCTGAAACATGTCGTGTCTCATAGAAGGCAAGTGTATATGATCTTAAAAAAGGACGTCGATGAACTGAATTTAGCGTTTAGTTTTAAGATTGATGGATTTGATTATGTGTTTTACGCTTCTACTGAATCAATGAAATGTTTTGGGTGTGGAAGAGAGGGGCATTTGGTGCGTAGTTGTCCTGAGAAGGAGCGCGCAGAGCCCGGTAGTAGTTATAGTGATGGTACAGATAATGCATTTACGCAAAGAGATGAAACTGCTAAAAGTACGGGGGAAGGAAGAAGGTGGGCAGATGTGGTTGGAAAAGGGGGAGAGGAAGGCAGTGTGGATACGGGGACAATTGTGGTGGATCAGAACAAGGAGGGAGGGGAAGCAGTCTGTGAGATTGCGACTGCCGTTGCTGAGGTGGTGTTGGAAAATGAAATTGGAGATAAAGAGGAAATTGAAATAACAGGAAAGGAAGAAGCTGTTTTCAAAGTACCGAGAAGTAAGAGAAAGAATGTAGGGGGGGGTGAAGGGTCTAATTCTAAGAGGAAGGTAGAGATTGATAAATTAGTTGAAGATGAAAAGGTTGAAGATTTAGGAGAGTTTTCCTCTGGGGAGGAGAGCGGGAGTGAGTCATCTGACGCGTCGCAACAAAATAGTGAGATAATTGGGGAGGAAGGAAGGTATGGAATTAAGAAGGTACGCCAATTTCTGAAGTTGACAAAAGGGAAGAAATATATGCAGGATTACAATATAACTGATTTTTTCCCTGAAAGTGAATTGTTTATTGAATCAGCAAAGTTTTTGATGTCAAAAATAACAGGGGGAGGTTTGACAAGCCCTGAAATTGCTAGACTTAAGAAGGTGGTCACGAGAGTGATAAGTGATGTAAATTCTAAAGAAAATGAAAGGGTTTAGTTGCAGTTTTAAACCTGTAAAGAGATGGGATATCTGTATTTTCCTCTGTATATTTTTTTCATTCATGAGCAGTTTTAAGATTTCTTCTTTAAACATAAATGGTGGAAGAGATGTTAAAAAAAGAGCGATAGTGTATGAGTTAATTAGGGGAAAGGGAAGTGACATAAATTTTCTACAAGAAACACATAGTAATTTGGAAAATGAAGTTATGTGGAAAAAGGAGTGGGAGGGGACAGTGGTGTGTAGTCATAAAAATTCTAAAAGTGGGGGTGTGGCTATATTGTTCTCAAGGGGGTTTTTGCCTTTGTCTTATGAGGTTGAAGAGGTAGTTGAGGGGAGGTTATTAAAAGTTAGAGCAAGGTATGAAAACATCACTATGTGTCTGATAAATGTCTATGCCCCAGTGGTGGCAGTTGAGAGGGTATGTTTTTTAGAGACATTATCAAATACCATTGAGAAATGTAACAATGAAGATTATTTATTTATTGCTGGGGATTTTAACTGCACAGTCAGTGATTTAGATAGAAATCATCAAGAACCTCATATAGCCTCAAGGACCTTTTTAAAACGCCTCATTGTAACGCATGAATTGTGTGATATTTGGCGGAGACAAAATGGAGGCACAAGGCAGTACACCTGGGCGCATGTGAGAGAGAACATCATCTCTATGGCAAGGTTAGATAGGTTTTATTGTTTTGAGCATCAATCTCAGGTCTGTAAATCAAGTGTGATAACCCCAGTGGGATTTTCTGATCATTGTTTAATAACAGAGGTGGTGTTCATTAATAATGTAAAACCCAAAAGCGCATACTGGCATTTTAATATAACTTTATTGAGTGATGCTCACTTCAGGAAATGTTTTTGTTTTTTCTGGGAGAGGTGGAGGTCTCAAAAGGACAGTTTTATATCCATTCAACAGTGGTGGGATATAGGGAAAATCCAGATTCAACAATTTTGTAATCAATACACGAGGAATGTCACCAAGGATATCATCAGATCAATGAAAGCCCTAGAGTTTGAAATAGTGGAACTCATGACGTTGGTTGAGACCACAGGAGATTGGGGCCATACGCAGGCACTCAAGAAAAAAAAAGTTGAATTGGCAGATCTGCTGGGTATCAGAGCACAGGGGGCATTGGTGAGAAGTAAGTTTCAGGGAATATCTGAAATGGATGCCTCATCCAAATTTTTCTTTGGTTTAGAGAAAAAGAATGGACAAAGAAAAATTATTCATTGTCTCAAATCAGCTGTTGGACAAGAGCTCACTAGCCCTAGTGAAATTAGAAAGAGGGCAGTAGAGTTCTATGCTGAGCTCTACAAGTGTGAGTACAAAGAGGATAAAACAGTGACACAGAAGTTCCTTGATGGGCTCCCAAAGGTGGATGCAGAAGCTCAGGTTGAGCTTGAGCAACCATTGTCTTTGCAGGAGTTATACTCTGCATTAAAAGGCATGGAAAATGGAAGGGCACCAGGCTTTGATGGGCTTCCCGTTGACTTTTTTAAGTCTTTTTGGACTATGTTGGGAGAAGATTGGCTGGCAGTGGTTAATGATAGTTTAACCGGAGGGTTACTACCATTAAGCTGCAGAAGGGCTGTCCTCACCCTACTGCCCAAAAAGGGAGACCCTAGGGAGGTGAAAAACTGGAGGCCGGTGGCTTTATTGTGCACTGATTATAAGATCCTGTCCAAGGCTTTGTCCAACAGGCTGAGGGAGGTGATGGGGCAAATCATACATACGGACCAGTCCTACTGTGTTCCTGGCAGGCAGATAGGGGATAACATTTCTCTGATTCGTGACTTTTTGGACATCTCTAGGGCTATTGGGGTGGATGCAGGTCTAATTTCAATTGATCAGGAAAAGGCATTTGACCGAGTTGAACATCAATATTTATGGCATACGCTTGAGGCGTTTGGGTTCAGATCTGGTTTTATTGACATGATAAAGGTGATATATGGTGACATTGAAAGTGTATTGAAAGTTAACGGTGGTTTGAGTGCTCCTTTTAAAGTGTGTAGAGGTATTAGGCAGGGATGTTCTTTATCAGGGATGCTGTATGCCATTGCTATAGAGCCACTACTAAATAGCATTAGAAGTCGCATTGAAGGGGTGTACCTTTCCAAGGATATTCCTCCTATTCGTCTTTCAGCCTATGCTGATGATGTAGTTGTTTTAGTGAAAAATCAAGCGGAGGTGGATAGTTTGAGTCTAATGGTTGATCGGTTTAGGGGAATATCCTCGGCAAAAGTAAATTGGGAAAAGAGTTGTGCATTACAGATTGGAGAATGGTCTGGAGGGATCATGGCTTTGCCAGGGGGATTGGAATGGTGTAAGGGAGGGTTTAAGTATCTTGGAGTGTACTTAGGAGATGAGGGGATTATGGAAAGAAATTGGATTGGGGTGGTTGAAATGGTGGAAGGGAGGATGAGGAGATGGCGTTGGTTGTTATCTCGAATGTCATATAGGGGGAGAACTATTATAGTTAACAATGTGATTGCCTCTGCATTATGGCATCGGTTGGCAGTTTTAGAACCACCTTCTGGTCTTCTGGCTAAGATACAGGCAATTATGGTAGATTTTTTTTGGGATAAATATCACTGGGTTCCACAAAGTGTTTTGTATTTGTCAAAAGAGGAGGGGGGACAAGGTCTGGTACATCTTGCTAGTAGGGCTGCTGCTTTCCGTTTTCAGTTTATTCAAAGGTTGCTTTATGGACAGGAAAATGTGGTGTGGAGGGGGGTAGCAGGCCTTGTGTTACAGAGGGTTGGAGGTTTAGGTTTAAAGAAGGCTTTATTTCTGGTTGATAGTAGCCAGATTTCTAGGGAGGGAGTACCTCCGTTTTACAGAGGCCTTCTCAGAGTGTGGAGCATAATGAAGGTGTCCAGACGAACTTCAGCGGAGTCAGTGCATTGGCTGTTGGAGGAACCTCTGGTGTGTGGGGCAAGACTGGATTGTACAACTGCAGCTGTTCCACATTTCTCCAAGATTCTGGTGAAGGGAAAAATAATCACCTTAAGACAGTTAATGGCAATGGCTGGGCCCGACTTAATGGATGGAAGACGGTTGGCTGAACATTTGGGGGTGAGGTCGGAAAGGATTGTTGGACAAATGCTGGGAAGCTGCAGGAAAGCTCTGTCAGCGGAAGAATGGGGAATGCTTAATAGCCACAAGAAGAAGGAACAAGATGAAGACGTCTCATTTCCAAGATTAGGGATTACACCAAATATCACAGAGTCAGAGAGAAAGGGTATATTGTTGGATTTGAGAGGGTTGGAGGAGGTGGGTTTGGATGAGGTGAATGGGAAGGATTTGTATAGGGGGTGTGTTAAGGTGTTAAACAAAGAGAAATTGAAAAATAGAAAAGACACTCCATGGAGGGTAAAATTGGGAATTGATGACAAGGTAAAGCCAGCATGGAGAGCACTGTACAAACCACCGTTACAAAAGGGTACTGGTGATATGCAATGGAGGGTGTTACATGGCATTATTGCAGTTAATGCTTTTGTATCTGTCATTAATTCAGATGTTAGAGATGGATGTCCTTTTTGTAATATAAGAGAAACCATTTTTCACTGTTTTATGGAGTGTGAGAGGATAAAACCTTTATTGGAAATACTGGAATCATTGTTTAGAGCTGTAGGTGAGATTTTTAATAACAATGTTTTTATTTTGGGGTTTCAATATAGTAAGCAACAGAAAAGAAAATGTCAAATGTTAAATTTTATTTTGGGACAAGCTAAGATGTCAATTTTTTTGAGTAGGAAACATAAAATAGACACGGGATATGAGAAGGATATAAGATGTGTTTTTAAAGGATTAGTGAAAGCAAGAATAAAAGTGGATTTTGAGTTTTTCTCAGCTGTAAAAGATCTCCCATTGTTTGAGGAGAAGTGGGCATATGAAGGAGCGCTTTGTTTTGTAGAGGAGGGGAAATTATTTTTTGTTGAGGAAATAAGTTGAATGTATATGTTCTTTTGTATTTTTATTTTTATTTATTTTGTGTAGGAATTACGTTCATTGTTTCATTTCTGAAAAGGCAGTGTGTCATTATTTATGTTAACAATTGAGTAGAAAATAAAGGTTTTATAAAAACTCAAACTCTCTCCCTCTCTCTCTCTCTCTCCCTCGTGGTGCAGTTATCACTACTCATACCAGCCACCCTATCTCAGCCACACGTCTGGTGCATTGCAATGATCCCATTCATAGCAATTAGAGGGAGGCATTGGCCAGAGTCTCCCATGCAGCCAGGATTGGCTGGGAGTTTATTAGTGCTAATTGTGCCATCGGGAGGCAGGGTGGGAAAGAGCGGGATGCGAGTTTTCCCAGCAGTCACCACTGCATCATCAAAGTGGAGCTATTTATAGAAGCAGATGCTTGGTGGAGAAGCTGGCCCAGCCTGGGACGGTGATCACAGCCTAAGGCAGGGGGGCGGAGGGCCGTAAAGAGCAGTAACAGCAGGATCAGCAGCCCCTATTTTTATTTTTTTATTTTTTATTTTACCGTTATTTTACCAGGTAAGTTGACTGAGAACACGTTCTCATTTGCAGCAACGACCTGGGGAATAGTTACAGGGGAGAGGAGGGGGATGAATGAGCCAATTGTAAACTGGGGATTATTAGGTGACCATGATGGTTTGAGGGCCAGATTGGGAATTTAGCCAGGACACCGGGGTTAACACCCCTACTCTTACGATAAGTGCCATGGGATCTTTAATGACCTCAGAGAGTCAGGACACCCGTTTAACGTCCCATCCGAAAGACGGCACCCTACACATGGATGGATCATTACAATGAGGACAGCTTGATTCTTCCTGTTTAATGCGTACCCTTATTTTACCAGGTAAGTTGATAGAGGCCTGTGGTGGAGCTAGCGATGCTACTAGGCTACTTCCCATACAGTCAGTACACTCTGTGTGTGTCAGCACTTACACTTTACAGCGATGAACCTATGTGTCAGCATAGCTTCTGTCAGCCTCTACAGGGGGTGCCCCCATTTTCACACCATACTAGAACTTCTGTCAGACCTTATAGTGGAGCTTCCTGACTGACAGCTGGCAGTTGTGGTGCCCTCAAATCCGAATATGTTCAGATGAGGATATGACGTCATCATTTAGTTAGTCATGAAGTCTATTGGCTTTCCCACCGCCTCATCAACAGGGAACTCTTGTCCTTGGTCAGAGCTGCTAGTGTCAGTGTGTGTGTGACTGTGACTGTGTGTGACCATGTGTGTGTGTGTGTGTGTGTGTGTGTGTGTGTGTGTGTGTGTGTGTGTGTGTGTGTGTGTGTGTGTGTGTGTGTGTGTGTGTGTGTGTGTGTGTGTGTGTGTGTGTGTGTGCGGCCATGGGTTAAGAACTAGTTGTGGCGGAGGCTTATAAAGTTTAGCAGTGATGATGAATTTGTGGTGTGCGGGCCGGATTGGTTGGGGCGGCATTGTGCATTAATAATAGACGCGCTGCTGTCAGTATTTATAGTAACAGTGGAGGGGCTGTGGCAGTATTTATAGTAACTGTGGAGGGGCTGTGCTGTGGCAGTATTTATAGTAACAGTGGAGGGGCTGTGGCAGTATTTATAGTAACAGTGGAGGGGCTGTGGCAGTATTTATAGTAACAGTGGAGGGGCTGTGGCAGTATTTATAGTATTAGTGGAGGGGCTGTGGCAGTATTTATAGTAACTGTGGAGGGGCTGTGCTGTGGCAGTATTTATAGTAACAGTGGAGGGGCTGTGGCAGTATTTATAGTAACAGTGGAGGGGCTGTGGCAGTATTTATAGTATTAGTGGAGGGGCTGTGGCAGTATTTATAGTAACTGTGGAGGGGCTGTGCTGTGGCAGTATTTATAGTAACAGTGGAGGGGCTGTGGCAGTATTTATAGTAACTGTGGAGGGGCTGTGGCAGTATTTATAGTAACTGTGGAGGGGCTGTGCTGTGGCAGTATTTATAGTAACTGTGGAGGGGCTGTGGCAGTATTTATAGTAACAGTGGAGGGGCTGTGCTGTGGCAGTATTTATAGGCAGTATTTATAGTAACAGTGGAGGGGCTGTGGCAGTATTTATAGTAACAGTGGAGGGGCTGTGCTGTGGCAGTATTTATAGTAACAGTGGAGGGGCTGTGCTGTGGCAGTATTTATAGTAACAGTGGAGGGGCTGTGCTGTGGCAGTATTTATAGGCATTATTTATAGTAACAGTGGAGGGGCTGTGGCAGTATTTATAGTAACAGTGGAGGGGCTGTGGCAGTATTTATAGTAACTGTGGAGGGGCTGTGGCAGTATTTATAGTAACAGTGGAGGGGCTGTGCTGTGGCAGTATTTATAGGCAGTATTTATAGTAACAGTGGAGGGGCTGTGGCAGTATTTATAGTAACAGTGGAGGGGCTGTGCTGTGGCAGTGTTTATAGTAACAGTGGAGGGGCTATGGCAGTGTTTATAGAAAAAGTGGAGGGGCTGTGGCAGTATTTATAGTAACAATGGAGGGGCTGTGCTGTGGCAGTATTTATAGTAACAGTGGAGGGGCTGTGCTGTGGCAGTATTTATAGTAACAGTGGAGGGGCTGTGGCATTGTTTATAGTAACAGTGGAGGGGCTGTGGCAGTATTTATAGTAACAGTGGAGGGGCTGTGGTAGTATTTATAGTAACAGTGGAGGGGCTGTGGCAGTATTTATAGTAATAGTGGAGGGACTGTTCTGTGGCAGTATTTATAGTAATAGTGGAGTGACTGTGGCAGTATTTATAGTAATAGTGGAGGGACTGTTCTGTGGCAGTATTTATAGTAATAGTGGAGTGACTGTGGCAGTATTTATAGTAATAGTGGAGGGACTGTTCTGTGGCAGTATTTATAGTAATAGTGGAGGGGCTGTGCTGTGGCAGTATTTATAGTAATAGTGGAGGGGCTGTGCTGTGGCAGTATTTATAGTAACAGTGGAGGGGCTGTGCTGTGGCAGTATTTATAGTAACATTGAAGGGGCTGTGGCAGTATTTATAGTAACAGTGGAGGGGCTGTGGCAGTATTTATAGTAACAGTGGAGGGGCTGTGGCAGTGTTTATAGTAACAGTGGAGGGGCTGTGGCAGTGTTTATAGTAACAGTGGAGGGGCTGTGCTGTGGCAGTATTTATAGTAACAGTGGAGGGGCTGTTCTGTGGCAGTATTTATAGTAATAGTGGAGGGACTGTGGCAGTATTTATAGTAATTGTGGAGGGACTGTGGCAGTATTTATAGTAACATTGGAGGGGCTGTGCTGTGGCAGTATTTATAGTAACAGTGGAGGGGCTGTTCTGTGGCAGTATTTATAGTAATAGTGGAGGGACTGTGGCAGTATTTATAGTAATAGTGGAGGGACTGTGGCAGTATTTATAGTAACATTGGAGGGGCTGTGCTGTGTCAGTATTTATAGTAACAGTGGAGGGGCTGTTCTGTGGCAGTATTTATAGTAATAGTGGAGGGACTGTGGCAGTATTTATAGTAATTGTGGAGGGACTGTGGCAGTATTTATAGTAACATTGGAGGGGCTGTGCTGTGGCAGTATTTATAGTAACAGTGGAGGGGCTGTTCTGTGGCAGTATTTATAGTAATAGTGGAGGGACTGTGGCAGTATTTATAGTAATAGTGGAGGGGCTGTTCTGTGGCAGTATTTATAGTAATAGTGGAGGGACTGTGGCAGCATTTATAGTAACAGTGGAGGGGCTGTGCTGTGGCAGTATTTATAGTAACAGTGGAGGGGCTGTGCTGTGGCAGTATTTATAGTAACAGTGGAGGGGCTGTGCTGTGGCAGTATTCATAGGCAGTATGTATAGTAACAGTGGAGGGGCTGTGGCAGTATTTATAGTAACAGTGGAGGGGCTGTGCTGTGGCAGTATGTATAGTAACAGTGGAGGGGCTGTGCTGTGGCAGTATTTATAGTAACAGTGGAGGGGCTGTGGCAGTATTTATAGTAATAGTGGAGGGGCTGTGCTGTGGCAGTATTTATAGTAACAGTGGAGGGGCTGTGCTGTGGCAGTATTTATAATAACAGTGGAGGGGCTGTGCTGTGGCAGTGTTTATAGTAACCGTGGAGGGGCTGTGGCAGTATTTATAATAACAGTGGAGGGGCTGTGCTGTGGCAGTATTTATAATAACAGTGGAGGGGCTGTGCTGTGGCAGTGTTTATAGTAACAGTGGAGGGGCTGTGGCAGTATTTATAATAACAGTGGAGGGGCTGTGCTATGGCAGTATTTATAATAACAGTGGAGGGGCTGTGCTGTGGCAGTGTTTATAGTAACAGTGGAGGGGCTGTGGCAGTATTTATAGGTAGTATTTATAGTAATAGTGGAGGGGCTGTGGCAGTGTTTATAGTAACCGTGGAGGGGCTGTGGCAGTGTTTATAGTAACAGTGGAGGGGCTGTGCTGTGGCAGTGTTTATAGTAACAGTGGAGGGGCTGTGCTATGGCAGTATTTATAATAACAGTGGAGGGGCTGTGGCAGTGTTTATAGTAACCGTGGAGGGGCTGTGGCAGTATTTATAGTAATAGTGGAGGGGCTGTGCTATGGCAGTGTTTATAGTAACCGTGGAGGGGCTGTGGCAGTATTTATAGTAACCGTGGAGGGGCTGTGGCAGTGTTTATAGTAACCGTGGAGGGGCTGTGGCAGTGTTTATAGTAACATTGGAGGGGCTGTGGCAGTATTTATAGTAACAGTGGAGGGGCTGTGCTGTGGCAGTATTTATAGTAACAGTGGAGGGGCTGTGGCAGTATTTATAGTAATAGTGGAGGGGCTGTGGCAGTATTTATAGTAACAGTGGAGGGGCTGTGGCAGTATTTATAGTATTAGTGGAGGGGCTGTGGCAGTATTTATAGTAACAGTGGAGGGGCTGTGCTATGGCAGTATTTATAGTAACAGTGGAGGGGCTGTGGCAGTATTTATAGTAACAGTGGAGGGGCTGTGCTGTGGCAGTAAAAAGTGGATGAAGAGGAGAGCAGGGGAGGAGAGGAGTAGTGGAGAGGAGAGGATTGAGAAGGAGAATGGAGAGAAACTGATATAAGAAGTGGCACATAGCTGACAGATAGGAGGATGTGTGTGTGTGTGTGTGTGTGTGTGTGTGTGCGGCCATGGGTTAAGAACTAGTTGTGGCGGAGGCTTATAAAGTTTAGCAGTGATGATGAATTTGTGGTGTGCGGGCCGGATTGGTTGGGGCGGCATTGTGCATTAATAATAGACGCGCTGCTGTCAGTATTTATAGTAACAGTGGAGGGGCTGTGGCAGTATTTATAGTAACTGTGGAGGGGCTGTGGCAGTATTTATAGTAACAGTGGAGGGGCTGTGGCAGTATTTATAGTAACAGTGGAGGGGCTGTGGCAGTATTTATAGTAACAGTGGAGGGGCTGTGGCAGTATTTATAGTATTAGTGGAGGGGCTGTGGCAGTATTTATAGTAACTGTGGAGGGGCTGTGCTGTGGCAGTATTTATAGTAACAGTGGAGGGGCTGTGGCAGTATTTATAGTAACAGTGGAGGGGCTGTGGCAGTATTTATAGTATTAGTGGAGGGGCTGTGGCAGTATTTATAGTAACTGTGGAGGGGCTGTGCTGTGGCAGTATTTATAGTAACAGTGGAGGGGCTGTGGCAGTATTTATAGTAACTGTGGAGGGGCTGTGGCAGTATTTATAGTAACTGTGGAGGGGCTGTGCTGTGGCAGTATTTATAGTAACTGTGGAGGGGCTGTGCTGTGACAGTATTTATAGTAACAGTGGAGGGGCTGTGGCAGTATTTATAGTAACTGTGGAGGGGCTGTGGCAGTATTTATAGTAACTGTGGAGGGGCTGTGCTGTGGCAGTATTTATAGTAACTGTGGAGGGGCTGTGGCAGTATTTATAGTAACAGTGGAGGGGCTGTGCTGTGGCAGTATTTATAGGCAGTATTTATAGTAACAGTGGAGGAGCTGTGGCAGTATTTATAGTAACAGTGGAGGGGCTGTGCTGTGGCAGTATTTATAGTAACAGTGGAGGGGCTGTGCTGTGGCAGTATTTATAGTAACAGTGGAGGGGCTGTGCTGTGGCAGTATTTATAGGCATTATTTATAGTAACAGTGGAGGGGCTGTGGCAGTATTTATAGTAACAGTGGAGGGGCTGTGGCAGTATTTATAGTAACTGTGGAGGGGCTGTGGCAGTATTTATAGTAACAGTGGAGGGGCTGTGCTGTGGCAGTATTTATAGGCAGTATTTATAGTAACAGTGGAGGGGCTGTGGCAGTATTTATAGTAACAGTGGAGGGGCTGTGCTGTGGCAGTGTTTATAGTAACAGTGGAGGGGCTATGGCAGTGTTTATAGAAAAAGTGGAGGGGCTGTGGCAGTATTTATAGTAACAATGGAGGGGCTGTGCTGTGGCAGTATTTATAGTAACATTGGAGGGGCTGTGCTGTGGCAGTGTTTATAGTAACCGTGAAGGGGCTGTGGCATTGTTTATAGTAACAGTGGAGGGGCTGTGGCAGTATTTATAGTAACAGTGGAGGGGCTGTGGTAGTATTTATAGTAACAGTGGAGGTTTCTGTGGCAGTATTTATAGTAATAGTGGAGGGACTGTTCTGTGGCAGTATTTATAGTAATAGTGGAGGGACTGTTCTGTGGCAGTATTTATAGTAATAGTGGAGTGACTGTGGCAGTATTTATAGTAACAGTGGAGGGGCTGTGCTGTGGCAGTATTTATAGTAACAGTGGAGGGGCTGTGGCAGTATTTATAGTAACAGTGGAGGGGCTGTGGCAGTGTTTATAGTAACAGTGGAGGGGCTGTGGCAGTGTTTATAGTAACAGTGGAGGGGCTGTGCTGTTGCAGTGTTTATAGTAACATTGGAGGGGCTGTGGAGGGGCTGTGGCAGTATTTATAGTAATAGTGGAGGGACTGTGGCAGTATTTATAGTAATTGTGGAGGGACTGTGGCAGTATTTATAGTAACATTGGAGGGGCTGTGCTGTGGCAGTATTTATAGTAACAGTGGAGGGGCTGTTCTGTGGCAGTATTTATAGTAACAGTGGAGGGGCTGTGCTGTGGCAGTATTTATAGTAACAGTGGAGGGGCTGTGCTGTGGCAGTATTCATAGGCAGTATGTATAGTAACAGTGGAGGGGCTGTGGCAGTATTTATAGTAACAGTGGAGGGGCTGTGCTGTGGCAGTATGTATAGTAACAGTGGAGGGGCTGTGCTGTGGCAGTATTTATAGTAACAGTGGAGGGGCTGTGGCAGTATTTATAGTAATAGTGGAGGGGCTGTGCTGTGGCAGTATTTATAGTAACAGTGGAGGGGCTGTGCTGTGGCAGTATTTATAATAACAGTGGAGGGGCTGTGCTGTGGCAGTGTTTATAGTAACCGTGGAGGGGCTGTGGCAGTATTTATAATAACAGTGGAGGGGCTGTGCTGTGGCAGTATTTATAATAACAGTGGAGGGGCTGTGCTATGGCAGTATTTATAATAACAGTGGAGGGGCTGTGCTGTGGCAGTGTTTATAGTAACCGTGGAGGGGCTGTGGCAGTATTTATAGGTAGTATTTATAGTAATAGTGGAGGGGCTGTGGCAGTGTTTATAGTAACCGTGGAGGGGCTGTGGCAGTGTTTATAGTAACAGTGGAGGGGCTGTGGCAGTATTTATAGGTAGTATTTATAGTAATAGTGGAGGGGCTGTGGCAGTGTTTATAGTAACCGTGGAGGGGCTGTGGCAGTGTTTATAGTAACAGTGGAGGGGCTGTGCTGTGGCAGTGTTTATAGTAACAGTGGAGGGGCTGTGGCAGTGTTTATAGTAACCGTGGAGGGGCTGTGGCAGTGTTTATAGTAACAGTGGAGGGGCTGTGCTGTGGCAGTGTTTATAGTAACAGTGGAGGGGCTGTGCTATGGCAGTATTTATAATAACAGTGGAGGGGCTGTGGCAGTGTTTATAGTAACCGTGGAGGGGCTGTGGCAGTATTTATAGTAATAGTGGAGGGGCTGTGCTATGGCAGTGTTTATAGTAACCGTGGAGGGGCTGTGGCAGTATTTATAGTAACCGTGGAGGGGCTGTGGCAGTGTTTATAGTAACCGTGGAGGGGCTGTGGCAGTGTTTATAGTAACATTGGAGGGGCTGTGGCAGTATTTATAGTAACAGTGGAGGGGCTGTGCTGTGGCAGTGTTTATAGTAACATTGGAGGGGCTGTGGCAGTATTTATAGTAACTGTGGAGGGGCTGTGCTGTGGCAGTATTTATAGTAACTGTGGAGGGGCTGTGGCAGTATTTATAGTAACAGTGGAGGGGCTGTGCTGTGGCAGTATTTATAGGCAGTATTTATAGTAACAGTGGAGGAGCTGTGGCAGTATTTATAGTAACAGTGGAGGGGCTGTGCTGTGGCAGTATTTATAGTAACAGTGGAGGGGCTGTGCTGTGGCAGTATTTATAGTAACAGTGGAGGGGCTGTGCTGTGGCAGTATTTATAGGCATTATTTATAGTAACAGTGGAGGGGCTGTGGCAGTATTTATAGTAACAGTGGAGGGGCTGTGGCAGTATTTATAGTAACTGTGGAGGGGCTGTGGCAGTATTTATAGTAACAGTGGAGGGGCTGTGCTGTGGCAGTATTTATAGGCAGTATTTATAGTAACAGTGGAGGGGCTGTGGCAGTATTTATAGTAACAGTGGAGGGGCTGTGCTGTGGCAGTGTTTATAGTAACAGTGGAGGGGCTATGGCAGTGTTTATAGAAAAAGTGGAGGGGCTGTGGCAGTATTTATAGTAACAATGGAGGGGCTGTGCTGTGGCAGTATTTATAGTAACATTGGAGGGGCTGTGCTGTGGCAGTGTTTATAGTAACCGTGAAGGGGCTGTGGCATTGTTTATAGTAACAGTGGAGGGGCTGTGGCAGTATTTATAGTAACAGTGGAGGGGCTGTGGTAGTATTTATAGTAACAGTGGAGGTTTCTGTGGCAGTATTTATAGTAATAGTGGAGGGACTGTTCTGTGGCAGTATTTATAGTAATAGTGGAGGGACTGTTCTGTGGCAGTATTTATAGTAATAGTGGAGTGACTGTGGCAGTATTTATAGTAACAGTGGAGGGGCTGTGCTGTGGCAGTATTTATAGTAACAGTGGAGGGGCTGTGGCAGTATTTATAGTAACAGTGGAGGGGCTGTGGCAGTGTTTATAGTAACAGTGGAGGGGCTGTGGCAGTGTTTATAGTAACAGTGGAGGGGCTGTGCTGTTGCAGTGTTTATAGTAACATTGGAGGGGCTGTGGAGGGGCTGTGGCAGTATTTATAGTAATAGTGGAGGGACTGTGGCAGTATTTATAGTAATTGTGGAGGGACTGTGGCAGTATTTATAGTAACATTGGAGGGGCTGTGCTGTGGCAGTATTTATAGTAACAGTGGAGGGGCTGTTCTGTGGCAGTATTTATAGTAACAGTGGAGGGGCTGTGCTGTGGCAGTATTTATAGTAACAGTGGAGGGGCTGTGCTGTGGCAGTATTCATAGGCAGTATGTATAGTAACAGTGGAGGGGCTGTGGCAGTATTTATAGTAACAGTGGAGGGGCTGTGCTGTGGCAGTATGTATAGTAACAGTGGAGGGGCTGTGCTGTGGCAGTATTTATAGTAACAGTGGAGGGGCTGTGGCAGTATTTATAGTAATAGTGGAGGGGCTGTGCTGTGGCAGTATTTATAGTAACAGTGGAGGGGCTGTGCTGTGGCAGTATTTATAATAACAGTGGAGGGGCTGTGCTGTGGCAGTGTTTATAGTAACCGTGGAGGGGCTGTGGCAGTATTTATAATAACAGTGGAGGGGCTGTGCTGTGGCAGTATTTATAATAACAGTGGAGGGGCTGTGCTATGGCAGTATTTATAATAACAGTGGAGGGGCTGTGCTGTGGCAGTGTTTATAGTAACCGTGGAGGGGCTGTGGCAGTATTTATAGGTAGTATTTATAGTAATAGTGGAGGGGCTGTGGCAGTGTTTATAGTAACCGTGGAGGGGCTGTGGCAGTGTTTATAGTAACAGTGGAGGGGCTGTGGCAGTATTTATAGGTAGTATTTATAGTAATAGTGGAGGGGCTGTGGCAGTGTTTATAGTAACCGTGGAGGGGCTGTGGCAGTGTTTATAGTAACAGTGGAGGGGCTGTGCTGTGGCAGTGTTTATAGTAACAGTGGAGGGGCTGTGGCAGTGTTTATAGTAACCGTGGAGGGGCTGTGGCAGTGTTTATAGTAACAGTGGAGGGGCTGTGCTGTGGCAGTGTTTATAGTAACAGTGGAGGGGCTGTGCTATGGCAGTATTTATAATAACAGTGGAGGGGCTGTGGCAGTGTTTATAGTAACCGTGGAGGGGCTGTGGCAGTATTTATAGTAATAGTGGAGGGGCTGTGCTATGGCAGTGTTTATAGTAACCGTGGAGGGGCTGTGGCAGTATTTATAGTAACCGTGGAGGGGCTGTGGCAGTGTTTATAGTAACCGTGGAGGGGCTGTGGCAGTGTTTATAGTAACATTGGAGGGGCTGTGGCAGTATTTATAGTAACAGTGGAGGGGCTGTGCTGTGGCAGTGTTTATAGTAACAGTGGAGGGGCTGTGCTATGGCAGTATTTATAGTAACAGTGGAGGGGCTGTGGCAGTGTTTATAGTAACCGTGGAGGGGCTGTGGCAGTGTTTATAGTAACATTGGAGGGGCTGTGGCAGTATTTATAGTAACAGTGGAGGGGCTGTGCTGTGGCAGTGTTTATTGTAACAGTGGAGGGGCTGTGCTGTGGCAGTGTTTATTGTAACAGTGGAGGGGCTGTGGCAGTATTTATAGTATTAGTGGAGGGGCTGTGGCAGTATTTATAGTAACAGTGGAGGGGCTGTGATGTGGCAGTATTTATAGGCAGTATTTATAGTAACATTGGAGGGGCTGTGCTGTTGCAGTATTTATAGTAACATTGGAGGGGCTGTGCTGTGGCATTATTTATAGGTAGTTTTTATAGTAACAGTGGAGGGGCTTGTTCTCTGGCAGTATTTATAGTAACAGTGGAGAGGCTGTGGCAGTATTTATAGTAACATTGGAGGGACTGTGGCAGTATTTATAGTAACATTGGAGGGGCTGTGCTGTGGCAGTAAAAAGTGGATGAAGAGGAGAGCAGGGGAGGAGAGGAGTAGTGGAGAGGAGAGGATTGAGAAGGAGAATGGAGAGAAACTGATATAAGAAGTGGCACATAGCTGACAGATAGGAGGATAGATGGGATATATAAAAAGGTGGATATAGAAAAGACAACAGAGAGAGAGCGAGAGAGAGAGAGAGAGAGAGCACACAACAGAGGTGAGGAAAGCAAGGGAGCGATAAAAGTAATTGAATGTGAATCCATATTGATTGGCCTACATAGAATAGGTTAGGACACTATACATGATGCTGTCTCTCCCTACATGGGGGAGTTTATGGAGTCAGATCTAATCAGCGTCGTTCATTCATTCAGCTCTCTGTCTTCCCTCATCAATTATCTGTCACTAGTCACCTCTAACCTATCTAAGGAGATATCCTGACGGGAGTCATTCACTAGAGCAAAGGTATAGGAGTCGTATGGGATTAGACTAGTCTCAACACAGACCTTTTGTTTAAGGACCAGGATGTTAACATGTCAGAAGATGTATAGTGATAAATATCTAAGATTTTAGGAAAATCATTACTGAATTGTATTTGTTCTAGTCTCAGACAAAATGAAACTATGGCTCTGCATACCAGTTGAGGATGTCTTTATTCATTCAAAAGCAGACACCAACTAAAAGCAGACGCAGACCTTTTTTAAAATCTGGACTTTTCTTATCTGTTCAAAAGCCTCCCAACGGCTCTATACACCGGTGCAAACAGCTGATTCAGCCACTAGTACCGTAGGGAGCTGTCAAACCCACCGCAAATAACTGTCAAATAACCCCATCCCACTCAATGACAGCTCTGTCCAGCCTACTCTGCCCCAGTGGAACCCTATTCCATATATAGTGCACTACTTTTGACCAGGGCCCATAGGGGCCCATAGGGCTCTGGTCGACAGTAGTGCACTAGGAAGGAAACAGGGTGACATTTGCAACGCACCCCAGCTCTCTGCTCTGCTCTTCAATTAGTATTTTACTGTCTGTCCATTTCTGTCTCTGACTATGAGTCTGTTGTGTAATCCCTGTTCCCTAGTTACAGGTGTTTCATTACAGCCAGCACATAACACCGGGCTGGTTAGACTGTCTGAAACCTGCCTGCTCATCACACACACAGCTCTGGTCCAGTCCCAGTGGGATGACATCACAACGTGTAGTTAGCTGATGGAGCTGTTCTTGGACTTCAAAAGCCACCATGCTGACAAAGACAAGAGACAGTCACATGTTCTACCAGCCTGGTGTCAGTTTCAGACCTGTTGCCAACTCCTCTTACTAACATGTACTGTACTGCATGACGATAGTTGGAGCAGTTGGCTATAGCATGTGTAGCATTAGGACCAGCCCAGGCTAGTGTGTTTTGGAGTCCAGGCTCAGAAACCATAAGTTGTGTTATTGTGAGGGGCAGAGCTGGGGGTGTCATGTGGTCTCCTGTTCCCTGCGTACAGGCCCGGAGCAGAGCAGCATCTCCCTTTAATATTTCACATCCCTCGTCTGCTCCTCGGTCCCCTCCCCTACAGCTACACCCTTTATGTATTCATCAGCCCCTCCACTACACTGACACATAATGGTCCCCACTAGAGCTGCCTGCCAGGGAGGGAGGGAGGCGGGTGGGCGGGTGGTCAGGCAGGCAGGTGGGAGAACTTGCCTCTGTGTGTGATGTCATCACTCTGCTTCCAGACCAACAGGCAGGCGGTGGGGAGCTGCAGCTGGTATTAGTCAGCTCCTGGAATAGGCAGCAGAGAGAGAGAGCTGCCTGGCTGTGAATGAGGTCATCACTCTGAGGATGTTCACACTGTTTCCTGTGACATCTTTAGATTGAATGTGGGGGTAACAGGCAGAATGTACTGTCGTACTGTAGTAGTCCACCTGACTAACTAAATGGATCAGGTCAGTGTTGAGCCTCAGGAGGTACAGATTGTGGTTTCCTCTCTCTCTTCATCCACCCATCAGTTGTGTACTGTAGGGGTGTTCACTATTGTTTTATGGATTTCCCAAAGCGCTGAATTGCTGAATCCTAGGGAGAGGGAGAGTGTGTGGGAGAGTAGGGAATAGGGAGAGTGTGTGATCGCTGTCTGTAGGGAGAGTGTGTGATCGCTGTCTGTAGGGAGAGTGTGTGATCGCTGTCTGTAGGGAGAGTGTGTGATCGCTGTCTGTAGGGAGAGTGTGTGATCGCTGTCTGTAGGGAGAGTGTGTGATCGCTGTCTGTAGGGAGAGTGTGTGATCGCTGTCTGTAGGGAGAGTGTGTGATCGCTGTCTGTAGGGAGAGTGTGTGATCGCTGTCTTTAGGGAGAGTGTGTGATCGCTGTCTGTAGGGAGAGTGTGTGATCGCTGTCTGTAGGGAGAGTGTGTGATCGCTGTCTGTAGGGAGAGTGTGTGATCGCTGTCTGTAGGGAGAGTGTGTGATCGCTGTCTGTAGGGAGAGTGTGTGATCGCTGTCTGTAGGGAGAGTGTGTGATCGCTGTCTTTAGGGAGAGTGTGTGATCGCTGTCTGTAGGGAGAGTGTGTGATCGCTGTCTGTAGGGAGAGTGTGTGATCGCTGTCTGTAGGGAGAGTGTGTGATCGCTGTCTGTAGGGAGAGTGTGTGATCGCTGTCTTTAGGGAGAGTGTGTGATCGCTGTCTGTAGGGAGAGTGTGTGATCGCTGTCTGTAGGGAGAGTGTGTGATCGCTGTCTGTAGGGAGAGTGTGTGATCGCTGTCTGTAGGGAGAGTGTGTGATCGCTGTCTGTAGGGAGAGTGTGTGATCGCTGTCTGTAGGGAGAGTGTGTGATCGCTGTCTTTAGGGAGAGTGTGTGATCGCTGTCTGTAGGGAGAGTGTGTGATCGCTGTCTGTAGGGAGAGTGTGTGATCGCTGTCTGTAGGGAGAGTGTGTGATCGCTGTCTGTAGGGAGAGTGTGTGATCGCTGTCTGTAGGGAGAGTGTGTGATCGCTGTCTGTAGGGAGAGTGTGTGATCCCTGTCTGTATGGAAAAGAACAGCATTATCTAACCTTAGTTTCCTGTGGGCGGGGCCTCCTGGGTGACAGTTTGATGACATGTAGCAGAAGGCCGGAGGTCAGAACTGACAGAGAAGGATTATATTAGCTCCCAATTAGCCCTTACTCATGCTGGAACTGTATCAGAAAGGTCAACGTTTACACATATGGTTGGCTGTGTGCGTGTGTGTGTGTGTGTGTGTGTGTGTGTGTGTGTGTGTGTGTGTGTGTGTGTGTGTGTGTGTGTGTGTGTGTGTGTGTGTGTGTGTGTGTGTGTGTGTGTGTGTGTGTGGGGAGGGAGGGAGGGAGGGAGGGAGGGAGGGGGGGAGGGAGGGAGGGAGGGAGGGAGGGAGGGAGGGAGGGAGAGAGAGAGAGAGAGAGAGAGAGAGAGAAATTGTCCGCTCTAGTTTAGTGGCCTGAAACTGGGGCGATCTGTTCCTTGGAAGTTTCCCAGTGAAGTTTCCTGGGGACCGAGACACTGAAAATATCTATCTATATACACACTTTGTCCCACATACAGTAAAAGAGAGGCTGAAAGAGAGAGAGATAGAGAGAGGCTGCGAGAGAGAGAGGTGTATCAAGAGAGATTGATTGGTGGAGGGTAAACGACCACAGACAATGATGGTGGGACATTACAGACCAGATGACATGGCTGTGGATGTAAAGAACTTTGACCACTTGTAAGCACTATATCAATCTAATCTGTTAACGGAAGTGTGACCCATGTTATGATCCTGGCTCACAGAGCAACTTTGAACCATTGCTGAACCACTAAGGACCACACAGAATCTGACTTATCTCACTGACACTACCTCTCAGTAGGAGATGGACTGTGGGCGAGGATAGAGAGGGTCAGTCAACCCCACTGATCAGCAGGAAGTCCAGTCAGTCTGACTCTGTCTCCCTGGAGGACAGTCAAAGGTACGACGTGAGCCTTAACTAAATTGCAGCTTTCCAAGGAGAGTGCTGAAAGAGAAGTCTGTAGAGAGGAGATACGCAGTGGGAAAGATCTCTGTCGCTTATAGGAAATATCTAATCTATGTATCTCTCTGTTCCATCTCTTCTCTACAGGATACATTCATTAAGGCCTATTATGTGTGACTCATCATGACTTCTCTCTTCAAACTAAATGAACATAATCTCCTTGCATTTCTCCACTAAACCGCTCACTTTTCTCCTTTCGTGTCCGCCTCCCTCAACCCTTTTATTTTGCCCTCTCACCCCAGTCCACCTCCTGCTGTCTCTTCTCCTCCTGCTCCCTGTTCTGCCTTCTTCACGCTCCTTTCCACTTCAACAGTCTATCTCAGCTTCTTTTCTCAGTTTTCCACTTCAACAGTCTGTTTCAGCTTCTTTTCTCAGTTTTCCACTTCAACAGTCTGTTTCAGCTTCATTTCTCAGTATTTTTCTCTCAGCCCTCTCCTCCTTTTTCTACCTTTGCCTCTCCTCCCCAATATCTCCCTGTTCCTCTCTGTCTCTCCCATCCTCTCTGTCCTCTCTCCTCTGCCTTGTTCCTCTCTCTGTCTCTCCCATCCTCTCTGTCTCTCCCATCCTCTCTGTCCTCTCTCCTCTGCCTTGTTCCCCTCTCTGTCTCTCCCATCCTCTCTGTCCTCTCTCCTCTGCCTTGTTCCCCTCTCTGTCTTTCCCATCCTCTCTGTCCTCTCTCCTCTGCCTTGTTCCCCTCTCTGTCTTTCCCATCCTCTCTGTCCTCTCTCCTCTGCCTTGTTCCCCTCTCTGTCTCTCCCATCCTCTCTGTCCTCTCTCCTCTGCCTTGTTCCCCTCTCTGTCTTTACCATCCTCTCTGTCCTCTCTCCTCTGCCTTGTTCCCCTCTCTGCCTCTCCCATCCTCTCTGTCCTCTGCCTTGTTCCCCTCTCTGTCTCTCCCATCCTCCCTGTCCTCTCTCCTCTGCCTTGTTCCCCTCTCTGTCTCTCCCATCCTCTCTGTCCTCTCTCCTCTGCCTTGTTCCCCTCTCAGTCTCTCCCATCCTCTCTGTCCTCTCTCCTCTGCCTTGTTCCCCTCTCTGTCTTTCCCATCCTATCTGTCCTCTCTCCTCTGCCTTGTTCCCCTCTCTGTCTTTCCCATCCGCTCTGTCCTCTCTCCTCTGCCTTGTTCCCCTCTCTGTCTCTCCCATCCTCTCTGTCCTCTCTCCTCTGCCTTGTTCCCCTCTCTGTCTCTCCCATCCTCTCTGTCCTCTCTCCTCTGCCTTGTTCCCCTCTCTGTCTTTCCCATCCTCTCTGTCCTCTCTCCTCTGCCTTGTTCCCCTCTCTGTCTTTCCCATCCTCTCTGTCCTCTCTCCTCTGCCTTGTTCCCCTCTCTGTCTTTCCCATCCTCTCTGTCCTCTCTCCTCTGCCTTGTTCCCCTCTCAGTCTCTCCCATCCTCTCTGTCCTCTCTCCTCTGCCTTGTTCCCCTCTCTGTCTCTCCCATCCTCTCTGTCCTCTCTCCTCTGCCTTGTTCCCCTCTCTGTCTTTCCCATCCGCTCTGTCCTCTCTCCTCTGCCTTGTTCCCCTCTCTGTCTCTCCCATCCTCTCTGTCCTCTCTCCTCTGCCTTGTTCCCCTCTCTGTCTTTCCCATCCTCTCTGTCCTCTCTCCTCTGCCTTGTTCCCCTCTCTGTCTTTCCCATCCTCTCTGTCCTCTCTCCTCTGCCTTGTTCCCCTCTCTGTCTTTCCCATCCTCTCTGTCCTCTCTCCTCTGCCTTGTTCCCCTCTCTGTCTCTCCCATCCTCTCTGTCCTCTCTCCTCTGCCTTGTTCCCCTCTCTGTCTCTCCCATCCTCTCTGTCCTCTCTCCTCTGCCTTGTTCCCCTCTCTGTCTCTCTAATCAGATCTGCTGTGTTCCTTTCCTTTTTCTATCTGACTTTCTACAATGATCTCTCTCTCCTGGCTCCCAGTCCTTTTCTCCTTGTTCCAAATCCTCAGCTCTCTATTGAAACTAATCCTCTGTATTTCTCTACCCCCAACCCTGGAGCTTCTCTCTCTCTCTCTCTCTCTCTCTCTCTCTCTCTCTCTCTCTCTCTCTCTCTCTCTCTCTCTCTCTCTCTCTCTCTCTCTCGCGCTCTCGCCCTCTCTTTCTTTCTGCCCTTCCCCATGTGTCTCTCTGTCTAATACCTGCTCTCTTCCTCTCTCTCTCTCCTGTGTCTATATACCCCCTTCTCTTTGTCTTCCGCCCTCATTTTTGCTCCCTTTCTCTCTGAGTCTCTCTGTCCTCTCTGCTACCTGACAGTGTTACTGTATGGTGGTGTCCAGGTCTGCTGTAACACTACTGTGGCCTGTCAGCTCAGCTGCACTGTGCTCTTCATTAGTGAGGAGGCTGAGATGCATGAATATGACACAGGTTAAAGAACCATGAGAAATATGATATCTGTGTTTCTCAGTGCATTTGTCCCTATGTCATGTGTACTTCCATGTACTCCGTGGCTTTGTTTTGGCACAATGTATCACCATCTCTCATACTAAAATCTTCCTTCTCTCCCACCCTCTGGTTTCTCATTTTCTCATATTGTCTTCTCCTCTCCTCTCATTCTCTCTGAGGACAGCTAGTGGTATTTGCTGTCACTCACGGTCCTCTGGGAACAGCCCTGGGAGCTGGTGTCAAACACATCTTTTCTCACAGTGGCCCCTCTCTTCCCTGTGTCTTTCAACCATCTTATATACACACACGCACACGCACACACACACACACACACACACACACACACACACACACACACACACACACACACACACACACACACACACACACACACACACACACACACACACACACACACACACACACACACACACACACACACACACACACCATTTTCAATTTACAGTTCATTACTCTCCTATACTTGGGTCCATTCAAAGTGAAATAGCTCGAACACAATGAACGACAGGATATTGGATGTTTTCAAAATGAATGTTTAAATGAGCACCCAGAGATAAAACATCACAGTTTAGGCAGTTTTATTGGCAGTGCTATCTCTCTTTTTGTCTTTGTTTCTGGGTATTTATTGTTGATATAGTTGTGTTGTATTGTAACTGATGTGGGTGTGTGCTGTGTGCTAGATGTCAGGAGGGCAGGCTTAGTTTCACAATTCAGCTGGTGTGAATTGGGTTGTGTGGCAACTTGAACATGCTGTTTTAGCTGTGGGGAGCTGTCCTGTATGGAGTGGTGCTGAAACTCACAGAGCGCAATGCTGCCTAGTATCCACTAGGGACTGACCTGAACACTCTTCAGCTTGTAGTGCACTGTCTGCAGCACGAGGTACATCACAGACGCTCTGAAATTGTTCTCTCCACTCTGAGAGGTGAGGTTGAAGACTGTGTTTCATGCTTCATGCTTCATGCTTCATGTGAAGTGTTCTAGTCTAGTGAAATGGGTGAGTGTGTAGAGGTAGTCTACAGTGTGTATTGTATTGTTTGCAGTAGTAGTTTAATGTTTGTAGTTTCAGTGGTGTTCTTCAGTGTGGACTCAGTCAGTCAGGACTCAGTCAGTCTATAGATGTAGTATAGGCACTGGCTACCAGGGCAGTATTATGTATGTCTACTCTATATAGAGCAGGGTGGAAGATCTGTTGCATAGATATTTATATGGGAGGTGTTGAAGAATAAATTGTGATGAAATGGCAGCGCATGGTGACAGTGAAAAGGCAGAATGAAAGGAGTCAGTCTGTTCCCATAGTGACCAGAGTCAGGACATGAAACAGTGTAGGAACCCCGACAGACACTGGGGCTGCTGGTTGAGTTTTTAGGATTGTCCTTGGAACGCTCTCTCTCTCTCTCTCTCTCTCTCTCTGTCTCTGTCTCTGTCTCTGTCTCTGTCTCTGTCTCTCTCTCTCTCTCTGTCTCTGTCTCTGTCTCTGTCTCTGTCTCTGTCTCTCTCTCTCTCTCTCTCTCTCTCTCTCTCTCTCTCTCTCTCTCTCTCTCTCTCTCTCTCTCTCTCTATTTTGACCTTTCATGGTTCTCCTCTTCTCCTTTCTCCTCCTCAGTGAGTCTCGGGGAATGATGCCGCTGCCGTTTGTGCCACCCTCCCTGTCGCCATGACGATGCCGCTCAGCCCCCTCTCCAGTGACGAGGAGCAGCAAAGGATGCTGGGAAACAATAGACATCTATATCCTGGGGCAGAGGACGAGGAAGAGGAGGAGGAAGATGAAGAAGAGGAGGGTGAGGAAGATGACCGTGAGGAGGAGGGAGAAGATGGGGAGAATGGAGAGCTGGAGGGAGAAGAGGAGGAAGAGGAAGTGGAGGAAGTCAGGCGAGGAGGAGGCATGTCGCGAGGAGGCAGGGATGAGGGGCACAGGCAATTAGGCAAAATGGCTGGACGACCCACAGGAGACAGACAGATACAACCCGGCAACATCGGGCACACAGTAAACCCTTATTCGTCCAACCATGGACCCACCCATCAACAGCCAGCCAATCAGCAGCAGCAGCAGAAGAGGCTGAGAGAGCATAGCTCCAGCAGGGCGCCGTCAGAGGACGCCCACATCGCCATGATGGTGTTCCGCATCGGCATCCCCGACATCAAACAGACGGTCAGTGACATCACACCTATTGTACCACCCCTACAGATGTAGGATTCATTTGAGCCAGTTTGCTACAGCAGGAAAATAATCCTGCAGCAACAGGAAATGTGAATTATTATGTGGATCATAATTAATGGACATTTTTGGAAGAGTTGATACATTTTTCGCTCGGGAAAATCAAGTCTGAAATGTCAAAGTGGAAATGACAAACTTTAGAAGCCTTGTTAAAACTCAAATACACCATAAGTTTGCATTTTCTGCCTCGCAGGAAAATTCTCAGCAACAAAAGAGTGATCAAATTAAGATCCTACATCCGTATAGAAAGCACTGGCGTCAATAAACACTAACATTATGACCACTGACAGTCAGTAACACACCTCATAACCAACCTTCAGGACCACCCCCATTCACACTTCCATCAAACAGACAGTCACTACTTCTCCCCCATACAACCACTGATGTCCAGTTCAACTGTTGGTGAGTATGCTGGGGGTTTACATTTTGAACTCTTCACAGCAGTTGCTTGACTTCTGACCTGTTCTTGTGTGTCTCTCTGTGTTTGGGCACGTACATATTTTCTTTTTTCTCAATGTCTTGACAATTCAAATAGGCAAAGCTAGGCAGACATTCTCCCAGAGTACTTCTTCTATCCAGATCCACTAAGACATAAGGGCGAAGTGTGTTCACGCACGCAGTGCCTCAGCAGCAGAAACACACGGTTTGATCCTGTCAGCACAGTGACTGAACGGACAAAAAGTTTCAAGGTGACCTAGCTGTTTTACAGAATAGAAATACAGAGACAGAGAGAGAGAAACAGAGACCAAGAGAGACAGACAGAGAGACAGAGAGAGATAGAGAGAGAGACGGAGAGAGACAGAGACAGACAGACTCAGTGAGCATAGCTTTGCTATTGAGAAAGGCCGCCCGTAGGCAGACATGGCTCTCAAGAGAAGACAGGCTATGTGCACACTGCCCACAAAATGAGGTGGAAACTGAGCTGCACTTCCTAACCTCCTGCCTAATGTATGACCATATTAGAGACACATATTTCCCTCAGATTACACAGATACACAAAGAATTTGAAAATAAACCCAATTTTGATCAACTCCCATATCTTTTGGGTGAAATACCACAGTGTGCCATCACAGCAGCAAGATGTGTGACCTGTTGCCACAAGAAAAGGGCAACCAGTGAAGAACAAACACCATTGTAAATACAACCCATATTTATGCTTATTTATTTTCCCTTGTGTACTTTAACCATTTGTACATTGTTACAACACTGTAAATATACATAATATGACATTTGTAATGTCTTTATTGTTTTGAAACTTCTGTAAGTGTAATGTTTACTGTTATATCACTTTTGTATATTATATACCTCACTATACCTCACTTGCTTTGGCAATGTTAACACATGTTTCCCATGCCAATTATGCCCCTTGAATTGAATTGAATTGAATTGACAGACACAGAGAGAGACAGAGAGAGACAGAGAAAGACAGAGACAGACAGAGAGGGAGAGAGAGACAGAGAGAGACAGACAGAGAGACAGAGAGAGACAGACACATGCAGAGAGAGACAGAGAGAGACAGACAGAGAGAGACAGACAGAGAGAGACAGAGAGAGAGAGAGAGACAGAGACAGACAGAGAGAGAGACAGAGACAGACAGAGAGAGAGACAGAGACAGACAGAGAGAGACAGATAGAGAGAGACAGAGGGAGACAGAGACAGAGGGAGACAGAGAGAGAGGGAGACAGAGAGAGAGAGACAGAGAGAAACAGAGGGAGACAGCGAGAGAGAGACAGAGAGAGAGAGACAGAGAGAGAGAGACAGAGAGAGAGAGACAGAGAGAGAGAGACAGAGAGAGAGAGACAGAGAGAGAGGCAGAGACAGAGAGAGACAGAGAGAGACAGAGAGAGAGACAGAGAGAGAGAGACAGAGAGAGAGAGACAGACAGAGAGAGAGAGACAGAGACAGACATCTTCCCCAATATTTGGAACCAAGGACTGATCACCCCAATCCACAAAAGTGGAGACAAATTTGACCCCAATAACTACCGTGGAATATGCGTCAACAGTAACCTTGGTAAAATACTCTGCATTATCATTAACAGCAGACTCGTACATTTCCTCAATGAACACAATGTACTGAGCAAATGTCAAATTGGCTTTTTACCAAATTACCGTACAACAGACCATGTATTCACCCTACACACCCTAATTGACAACCAAACAAACCAAAACAAAGGCAAAGTCTACTCATGCTTTGTTGATTTCAAAAAAGCCTTCGACTCAATTTGGCATGAGGGTCTGCTATACAAATTGATGGAAAGTGGTGTTGGGGGTAAAACATACGGCATTATAAAATCCATGTACACAAACAACAAGTGTGCGGTTAAAATTGGCAAAAAACACACACATTTCTTCACACAGGGTCGTGGGGTGAGACAGGGATGCAGCTTAAGCCCCACCCTCTTCAACATATATATCAACGAATTGGCGCGGGCACTAGAACAGTCTGCAGCACCCGGTCTCACCCTACTAGAATCCGAAGTCAAATGTCTACTGTTTGCTGATGATCTGGTGCTTCTGTCACCAACCAAGGAGGGCCTACAGCAGCACCTAGATCTTCTGCACAGATTCTGTCAGACCTGGGCCCTGACAGTAAATCTCAGTATGACCAAAATAATGGTGTTCCAAAAAAGGTCCAGTCGCCAGGACCACAAATTCCATCTAGACACCGTTGCCCTAGAGCACACAAAAAACTATACATACCTCGGCCTAAACATCAGCACCACAGGTAACTTCCACAAAGCTGTGAACGATCTGAGAGACAAGGCAAGAAGGGCATTCTATGCCATCAAAAGGAACATAAATTTCAACCTACCAATTAGGATCTGGCTAAAAAATACTTGAATCAGTCATAGAGCCCATTGCCCTTTATGGTTGTGAGGTCTGGGGTCCGCTCACCAACCAAGATTTCACAAAATGGGCAAACACCAAATTGAGACTCTGCATGCAGAATTCTGCAAAAATATCCTTCGTGTACAACGTAGAACACAAAATAATGCATGCAGAGCAGAATTAGGCCGATACCCACTAATTATCAAAATCCAGAAAAGAGCCATTAAATTCAATAACCACCTAAAAGGAAGCGATTCCCAAACCTTCCATAACAAAGCCATCACCTACAGAGAGATGAACCTGGAGAAGAGTCCCCTAAGCAAGCTGGTCCTAGGGCTCTGTTCACAAACACAAACACACCCCACAGAGCCCCAGGACAACAGCACAATTAGACCCAACCAAATCATGAGAAAACAAAAAGATAATTACTTGACACATTGGAAAGAATTAACAAAAAAACAGAGCAAACTAGAATGCTATTTGGCCCTAAACAGAGAGTACACAGTGGCAGAATACCTGACCACTGTGACTGACCCAAACTTAAGGAAAGCTTTGACTATGTACAGACTCAGTGAGCATAGCCTTGCTATTGAGAAAGGCCGCCGTAGGCAGACATGGCTCTCAAGAGAAGACAGGCTATGTGCACACTGCCCACAAAATGAGGTGGAAACCGAGCTGCACTTCCTAACCTCCTGCCCAATGTATGACCATATTAGAGACACATATTTCCCTCAGATCACACAGATCCACAAAGAATTCGAAAACAAATCCAATTTTGATAAACTCCCATATCTACTGGGTGAAATTCCACAGTGTGCCATCACAGCAGCAAGATTTGTGACCTGTTGCCACAAGAAAAGGGCAACCAGTGAAAAACAAACACCATTGTAAATACAACCCATATTTATGCTTACTTATTTTAACTTGTGTGCTTTAACCATTTGTACATTGTTACAACACTGTATATATTTAATATGACACTTGTAATGTCTTTATTGTTTTGAAACTTCTGTATGTGTAATGTTTACTGTTAATTCGTTTTGTTTATTTCACTTTTGTGTATTGTCTACCTCACTTGCTTTGGCAAAGTTAACACGTTTCCCATGCCAATAAAGCCCCTTGAATTGAATTGAATTGAATTGAGAGAGAGACAGAGAGAGAGAGAGACAGAGAGAGAGAGAGAGAGACAGAGAGAGAGAGAGACAGAGAGGCACAGCCTCTGGCTTACTGTCACTAATAAGGAGGTTTAAAATTGTGTAATAAAGCCAAACTCAATATGAGAAAAGCTATTTTTGGTTGGTGAGACTAATGTAGCCCACCGCTAGAACCCTGGTCTGAACCATGATACCCTCATATCTCCCACAGAGCAGAGCCTGGTGGAATAGACATGTCGTAGGTGAGACCAATCCACAGTCAGGTTTTCTTCAGAATGTGATAGCTAGTATGGGACATGTCAATCTCTCCCCACCTAGACAAACAGAAACGAGTGACATGTCAATACAGGATGCTCTCTCTCTCTCTCTCTCTCTCTCTCTCTCTCTCTCTCTCTCTCTCTCTCTCTCTCTCTCTCTTCTCTCTCTTCTCTCTCTTCTCTTCTCTCTCTTCTCTCTCTTCTCTCTCTCTCTTCTCTCTCTCTCTCTCTCTCTCTCTCTCTTCTCTCTCTTCTCTCTCTTCTCTTCTCTCTCTTCTCTCTCTTCTCTCTCTCTCTTCTCTCTCTCTCTCTCTCTCTCTCTCTCTCTCTCTCTTCTCTCTCTTCTCTCTCTTCTCTTCTCTCTCTTCTCTCTCTTCTCTCTCTCTCTTCTCTCTCTCTCTCTCTCTCTCTCTCTCTCTCTTCTCTCTCTTCTCTCTCTTCTCTCTCTTCTCTCTCTTCTCTCTCTCTCTCTCTCTCTGCGCCTTGGTCCCGTTCTTACGACAACCGTGACAGAATATCCCACCAAACAAGGACCAAGCAGCGTGCTACGATGGGAAAAATAAGTTGGACCTGGGAAGAAATCATGGAAGGACAGGAGACCCTTCCTTGGCAGGAGTCGCACAGGACGCAAGAAGGACGGCGACGACGTCGGGGACCACGGCCACAGAAACCACAATATTTTTTGGGGGGGTGGGGGCACATGGAGCTGGCGGCTGAGCAGAGGGAAGAGCCAGAGACCATCTGGGAGGAGATAGAGAGGTGGTCGGTCGACCCAAGGAGAGTACCAGAGCCCGTCTGGGAGTCGATGCGAGGAGGGATAACGGAGAATGGAGTTGGCTAGGAGTATGCAGCAACGCAGGTGTTTGGAGGAGCGTGTCATCAGTCCGGTGAAACACGGGCCGGCTCCACGCATCTGGCCTCCAGTGCGCCTCACCAGTCCGGTATGTCCTGTGTCTCCTCCTCGCACTCGCCTTGAAGTGCCAGAGACAGTCAGAGAGGCATTGGGGAAGTTAGGAGAGAGAGAGATGAGAGAGATGTTGTGCAAGTGTGTTCTGCTCAACATCCTACCAGGGGATCCGGTTAGCAGTCTGGTGCAACTTGGGCCACCCTTCTGGTCTCCAGTACGCCTCCCCAGTCCGGTACGTCCTGTGTCTCCTCCTCGCACTCGCCCTGAAGTGCGTGTCACCAGTCCGGTGCGTCCTGTGCCTGCTCCACGCACTCGACCTCCAGTGCGCATTCACAGTCCAGAGCTTCCGGAGACGGTGCCCAGTCCAGAGCTTCCGGAGAGGGTCCCCAGTCCAGAGCTTCCGGCGACGGTACCCAGTCCAGAGCTTCTGGCGACGGTCCCCAGTCCAGAGCTTCCGGCGACAGTTCACAGTCCAGAGCTTCCGGAGACGGTCCCCAGTCCAGAGCTTCCGGCGACGGTCCCCAGTCCAGAGCTTCCGGCGATGGTTCACAGTCCGGAACCTCCTGCGACGGTCCATAGTCCGGAACCTCCTGCGACGGTCCACAATGCAGAACCTCCAGCGACGGTCAACGGTCCGGAACCTCCAGCGAGGGTCGACGGTCAGGAGCTTCCAGGCAAGGCGTCCAGTCCAGCTCCAGGGCAGGAGCCTTCCTCTGCGCCGGTGGTCTGTCCAGGCACAGTGTCCAGTCCAGCTCCAAGGCCGGAGCCTTCCTCTGCACCGGTGCCCAGTTCAGGCACGGCGTCCAGTCCAGCTCCATGGCCGGAGCCTTCCTCTGCACCGGTGCCCAGTTCAGGCACGGCGTCCAGTCCAGCTCCATGGCCGGAGCCTTCCCCTGCGCCGGTGCCCAGTCCAAGCACGGCGTCCAGTTCCGCTCCATGGCAGGAGCCTCCCTCTGCGCCGGTGCCCAGTCCAGGCACGGCGTCCAGTCCCGCTCCAAGGCCGGAGCCTTCCACTACGCCGGTGCCCAGGCACGGCGTCCAGGTACGGCGTCCAGTAGAGCTCCCTGGCAGGAGCCTCCCTCTGTGCCGGTGCACAGCCCAGGCACGGCATCCAGTCCCGCTCCAAGGTCGGAGCCTTTCTCTGCGCCGGTGCCCAGTCCAGGCATAGCGTTCAGCCCAGCGCGATGGCCAGATCCGGGGTCTGGGCGGGGGCTACGACCTACACCGGAGCCGCCACCGACACTAATCACCCCCCTACCCTCCCCATTTGGTTTCAGGTTTTGCGGCCAGAGTCCGCACCTTCTCTATGGTGTAGTAGGTCAGGGCGTGACTAGGGGGTATTCTAGTTTTTAATTTCTATGTTGTGTTCTAGTTTATATTTTCTATGTTGGTGTTTTTGTATGATTCCCAATTAGAGGCAGCTGGTAATCGTTGTCTCTAATTGGGGATCATATTTAACTAGCTATTTTTCCCACCTGTTTTTGTGGGATATTGTTTTGTATTTGTGCATGTGCACCACTTAGTCACGTTTCGTTGATCGTTTATCGATTTATTGTTTTTGCTTTAACTTTAACTTTTGAAATAAATATGTGGAACTCAACATCCGCTGCGCCTTGGTCCCATTCTTACGACAACCATGACAACCACTTTCCAAACAAGGGAACTCCAAATGTGAACATATGTGCATTTTTGACAGTATCCCCTATCCCCCTATGCATCTGAGTGTATTACAGTGCATTTGTAAAAGTATTCAGACTGCCTGACTTTTCCCACATGTTGTTACGTTACAGCCTTATTCAAAAATGTATTTGCATTTGTTTTGTTTTTTTGTTAAATAGTCATCAATCTACACACAATACCCCATAATGACAAAGCAAAAACAGGTTTTTAGACATTTTTGCAAATGTATAAAAAATAAAGCGGAAATATCACATTTACATAAGTATTCAGACCTTTACTCAGTACTTTGTTGAAGCACCTTTGGCAGCGATTACATCCTCTTGTCTTCTTGGGTATGACACAACAAGCTTGGCACACCTGTATTTGGGGAGTTTCTCCCATTCTTCTCTGCAGATCCTCTCAAGTTCTGTCAGGTCAGATGGGGAGCGTCACTACACAGCTATTTTCAGGTCTCTCCAGAGATGTTTGATTGGGTTCAAGTCTGGGCTCTGGCTGGGCCGCTCAAGGACATTCAGAGACTTGTCCCGAAGCCACTCCTGCGTTGTCTTGGCTGTGTGCTCAGGGTTGTTGTCCTGTTGGAAGGTGAACCTTCGCCCCAGTCTGAGGTCCTGAGCACTCTGGAGCAGGTTTTCATCAAGGATCTCTCTGTACTTTGCTCCGTTCATCTTTCCCTCGATCCTGACTAGTCTCCCAGTCCCTGATGCTGAAAAACATCCCTACAGCATGATGCTGCCACCATGCTTCAACGTAGGGATGTTACCAGGTTTCCTCCAGACGTGACACTTGGCATTCAGGCCAAAGAGTTCAATCTTGGTTTCATCAGACCAGAGAATCTTGTTTCTCATGGTCTTAGACTCTTTAGGTGCCTTTTGGCAAACTGCAAGCAGACTGTCATGTGCCTTTTACTGAGGAGTGCCTTCTGTCTGGCCACTCTACCATAAAAGCCTGAATGGTGGAGTGCTGCAGAGATGGTTGTCCTTCTGGAAGGTTCTCCCATCTTCACAGAGGCACTCTGGAGCTCTGCCAGAGGACCATCGGGTTCTTGGTCACCTCTCTGACCAAGGCCCTTCTACCCCAATTGCACAGTTTGCCCTGGGGCCAGCTCTAGGAAGAGTCTTGGAGGTTCCTAACTTCTTCCCTTTAATAATGATGGAGGCCACTGTGTTCTTGAAGACCTTCAATGCTGCACACATTTTCTTGGTACCCTTCCCCAGATCTGTGGGCCGACACAATCCTGTCTCGGAGCTCTACGGACAATTCCTTCGACCTCATGGCTTGGTTTTTGCTCTGACATGCACTGTCAACTGTGGGACCTTGTATAGACAGGTGTGTGCCTTTCCAAATCATGTCCAATCAATTAAATTTACCACAGGTGGACTCCAATTAAGTTGTAGAATCATCTCAAGGATAATAAATGGAAAATGTTGAGTCTCATAGCAAAGGGTCTGAATACTTATATAAATAAGATATTTCTGTTTTGTTTTATTTTATCAATTTTAGAATAAGGCTGTAACGTAACAAAATGTGGAAAAAGGGAAGGGGTCTGAATACTTTCTGAATGCACTGTATGTGTCTGTGTGCTGATTTGAATGTGTTATGATGACTATATGAGTGTGTATTACTGTGTAGTACTGTGTATTACTGTATTCTGTATATCTCCTGCTGTTACTTGTTCCCTCGCTCCGCTGTGTGTGCGAAGAGTAAAAAGCATGCTGGGGAATTGGTTACCCAAGATCCTTTCTCTCTGTCTTATGGAAGGAACATGTATTTTGACATGATCTAAGAAAACCAATACTACAGTTAGTGCTGCCACGTTATGGTCAGTAACACCACATGACTTCTAGATGTTTCTGAGGAGTAGGACAATATCCTGTCCTCTATTTCTCCTCTCTCCTGACCTCCCTCCATCTCATATTGTCCTTCCCTCCTTTTGTCTTTCACATCGTCCCTTCACCCTCCCTACCTCACTTTTTCCCATCTCTCTCTCTTCTCTCTTTCTTCTCCTATCTCCTTCTCTCCTGTGCAGTGGGCTAATATGGTTGTATAATCCCAGTGTATTAGGCTGGTTCTACATGTCAGCTAATTCGCCCTCAATAAACTCTAATTGCTGGTTAATTGTATTGTAATGAGATCATGGAGAGACGGACAGCAGCTTATAAACACAAATGTTATGAATTAAGGATTTCCACAACTGGCTAAGAAGTGCCCACATACTCCCTGATATATATTTACCTACACATACAGTATACAATACATCTATATACAGTCATCTTACCTGCTGTATAAATACAGTAACATACCATCCCATTGACATACATTTAGAGTAGACCAACAACTGTAAGCCTTGTAAGGGCCTTCTCAGTGCTCAGCCAGAGGTGAAGAGGGGCCCAGATAAGAGAGGCAGAGCCAGATAAGAGGGTGAAGAGAGTAGAGGCCAGGGGATGGAAGGAGAGAGGGAAACAGGGGGCTGAAAGGAATGTGGAATGGAGGACTGTGTGACAGTGAGGTAGCTAGAGAAGGGGAACATAGAAAATAGATGGGAAAGAGGTAGTAAGAGAGATAGAGAGAGGCCGAAGGAGAAAGGGAGAGAGAAATTGACTTAAACAAAGTGGGAGAGAGGGGGTGGTTATTTCCCCATAGTTCTCATTAAAGGCTGCTAATCCCCCTGCACTTGCCCTGCAGAAAAGAGCCAGAGGGTAGGAGAGAGAGAGAGAGAGAGAGAGAGAGAGAGAGAGAGAGAGAGAGAGAGAGAGAGCGAGAGAGGCACATACTATATTCTGCAGAGATAAGGAATGTCAGCACAGATACAGGAAGATGGAGACAGAGTAACATGGACAGAGATATAATAGATCAATAGAGTGAGTGAGTGAGTGGGGGGGAAATCCCACTCCTTCCAAAATATTTTAAGAAGTTGAAGCTCATTTACTGTATTTCTGTACGATTTAAAAACTCTAACATGCAATTTTGAGAACTGCAAAAACAAGCAAAAAGGACCCAGCCATTATCGCCTGAGTTGTTCTAGCTTCATTCACCTCAGTCCATCTACAAACATATAGCCTATTAGCAATACAGTTACGCATTAACTCATCTACAAACATATAGCCTATTAGCATTACAGTTAGCCGCATTAACTCATCTACAAACATATAGCCTATTAGCAATACAGTTAGCCGCATTAACTCATCTACAAACATATAGCCTATTAGCAATACAGTTAGCCGCATTAACTCATCTACAAACATATAGCCTATTAGCAATACAGTTAGCCGCATTAACTCATCTACAAACATATAGCCTATTAGCATTACAGTTAGCCGCATTAACTCATCTGCAAACATATAGCCTATTAGCAATACAGTTAGCCGCATTAACTCACATTAATTTAGCACCGGGATTAAAAACATACAGAGGGATCTGTTAGCAGAAAAAGTACTTTATTAGCAAAAGGTAAACAGATTTACAGATTTTTGTTGTAGTAATTTCCTGCAATTCTACACATTTTCCATGACTTATACCATGTTAATATGATATCTGAGTGACTTAAAAAATCAATGGGGTCCCTTTGGAGGTCAGGGCCCCTGGGAATGTCACGAGGGACTAGGCGGGTGAGGAAGGAATCAGGCACAGAGAGTTCCACAGGGAGAAGGTGCACTTTAATGCGGCACAAAACAACAAGCCCACAACACAGGGATAATAATATGGACCACCCAAAACACAGGGATAATAATATGGACCACCCAAAACACAGGGATAATAATATGGACCACCCAAAACACAGGGATAATAATATGGACCACCCAAAACACAGGGATAATAATATGGACCACCCAAAACACAGGGATAATAATATGGACCACCCAAAACACAGGGATAATAATATGGACCACCCAAAACACAGGGATAATAATATGGACCACCCAAAACACAGGGATAATAATATGGACCACCCAAAACACAGGGATAATAATATGGACCACCCAAAACACAGGGATAATAATATGGACCACCCAAAACACAGGGATAATAATATGGACCACCCAAAACACAGGGATAATAATATGGACCACCCAAAACACAGGGATAATAATATGGACCACCCAAAACACAGGGATAATAATATGGACCACCCAAAACACAGGGATAATAATATGGACCACCCAAAACACAGGGATAATAATATGGACCACCCAAAACACAGGGATAATAATATGGACCACCCAAAACACAGGGATAATAATATGGACCACCCAAAACACAGGGATAATAATATGGACCACCCAAAACACAGGGATAATAATATGGACCACCCAAAACACAGGGATAATTATATGGACCACCCAAAACACAGGGATAATAATATGGACCACCCAAAACACAGGGATAATTATATGGACCACCCAAAACACAGGGATAATAATATGGACCTGTTAGAGCTGTCGCTCTCCTCATCCTCAGATGAGGTGAGGAGAGAAGGATCTTCTGACCAAAATGCGGAGTCTGGGAAATATGCCATCTTTATTATAAATTACAATGATGCAGATGGCAACACGAAAACTAAACAAAACACTTTCAAACTACAAAATAACAAAACGACGTAGAACGAAAACCTGAACATAAACTTACATAACTGGAACGTAAACTCACGAACAGGCAACAGACGACATCGAAACAAAACGAACAGCCAAACAGCTCCATATGTGAAAAAACATCGATAACGACACGAAGACATCACAGGAGACAATCACCCACAAACACACAGTGATAATGCCCTACCTAAATATGACTCTTGATTAGAGGAAAATGCAAACCACCTGCCTCTAATCAAGAGCCATACCAGGCAAACCGAAACCAACATAGAAACAGGTAACATAGACTGCCCACCCAAAACACATGCCCTGACCATAAACACATAAAAACTAACATAAATAGGTCAGGACTGTTACAGTACCCCCCCCTCAAGATGCGCACGCCGGGCGCACAAGCACAAAGTCCAGGGGAGGGTCCGGGTGGGCAGTTGACCACGGTGGTGGTTCCGGCTCAGGACGCTGTCCCCTTACCACCTTAGTCACTCCCCTCTTCTGTCTACCCCTTCTAATGACCACCCTAAAACCACTTTCCCCTAAATAAACGGCCAACACCGGAACAAGGGGCAGCACCGGGACAAGGGGCAGCACCGGGACAAGGGGCAGCACCGGAACAAGGGGCAGCACCGGGACAAGGGGCAGCACCGGGACAAGGGGCAGCACCGGGACAAGGGGCAGCACCGGGACAAGGGGCAGCACCGGGACAAGGGGCAGCACCGGGACAAGGGGCAGCACCGGGACAAGGGGCAGCACCGGGACAAGGGGCAGCACCGGGACAAGGGGCAGATCCCGGCTGAAGGACTCTGGCAGGTCCTGTTTGGACGGCTCTGGCAGGTCCATGCTGGCTGACGGCTCTCTACGCTCATGGCAGGCTGACGGCTCTTGACGCTCATGGCAGGCTGACGGCTCTCGACGCTCATGGCAGGCTGACGGCTCTCGACGCTCATGGCAGGCTGACGGCTCTCGACGCTCATGGCTCTCTGACGGCTCTGGCTGCTCATGGCTCTTTGACGGCTCTGGCTGCTCATGGCTCTTTGACGGCTCTGGCTGCTCATGGCTCTTTGACGGCTCTGGCTGCTCATGGCTCTTTGACGGCTCTGGCTGCTCATGGCTCGCTGGCGGCTCTGGCTGCTCATGGCTCGCTGGCGGCTCTGGCAGATCCTGTCTGGTTGGCGGCTCTGGCAGATCCTGTCTGGTTGGCGGCTCTGGCAGATCCTGTCTGGTTGGCGGCTCTGGCAGATCCTGTCTGGTTGGCGGCTCTGGCAGATCCTGTCTGGTTGGCGGCTCTGGCAGATCCTGTCTGGCTGACGGCTCTAGCGGCTCCTGTCTGGCTGACGGCTCTAGCGGCTCCTGTCTGGCGGATGGCTCTGTAGGCTCATGGCAGACGGGCGGCTTTGCAGGCTCATGGCAGACGGGCGGCTTTGCAGGCTCACGGCAGACGGATGGCTCAGACGGCGCTGGGGAGACGGATGGCTCAGATGGCGCTGGAGAGACGGATGGCTCAGATGGCGCTGGGGAGACGGATGGCTCAGATGGCGCTGGGGAGACGGATGGCTCAGATGGCGCTGGGGAGACGGATGGCTCAGATGGCGCTGGGGAGACAGATAGCTCTGTAGGGAGGAGAAGGAGAGACAGCCTGGTGCGTGGTCTAGGCACCGGCTGCGCTGGAGAGGAGGAAACAGCAGGAGAGAGAACCCGGAGAGACAGCCTGGTACGGGGGGCTGCCACCGGAGGACTGGTACATGGAGGTGGCACCGGATATACCGGACCGTGAAGGAGGACACGTGCTCTTGAGCACCGAGCCTCCCCAACCCTACCAGGTTGAATGAACCCCGTAGCCCTGCCAGTGCGGCGAGGTGGAATAGCCCGCACTGGACTATGCAGGCGAACCGGGGACACCACCTGTAAGGCTGGTGCCATGTACACCGGCCCGAGGAGACGTACTGGAGACCAGCTACGTTGGGCCGGCTTCATGGCACCCGGCTCGATGCCCAACCTAGCCCTCCCAGTGCGGCAAGGTGGAATAGCCCGCACTGGGCTAAGCACGCGTACTGGGGACACCGTGCGCTTTACCGCATAACACGGTGTCTTACCAGTACGACGCCTTCTACCTCCACGGTAAGCACGGGGAGTTGGCTCGGGTATCCTACCCGGCTTTGCCACACTCCTCGTGTGCCCCCCCCCAAGAAATTTTTGGGTCTTACTCACGGGCTCCCAACCGCGTCGTCGCGCTGCCTCCTCATACCAGCGCTCCTGGGCTGTGGCTGCCCTCTTCTCCTCCTTAGGACGGCGATATTCCCCTGGTTGAGCCCAAGGTCCTCTACCGTCCAATATCTCCTCCCAAGTCCAGAAATCCTTATTGCTCCGTCGAGCATTCCCATACCGCTTGGTCTCTGTATTTTGGTGGGTGATTCTGTTAGAGCTGTCGCTCTCCTCATCCTCAGATGAGGTGAGGAGAGAAGGATCTTCTGACCAAAATGCGGAGTCTGGGAAATATGCCATCTTTATTATAAATTACAATGATGCAGATGGCAACACGAAAACTAAACAAAACACTTTCAAACTACAAAATAACAAAACGACGTAGAACGAAAACCTGAACATAAACTTACATAACTGGAACGTAAACTCACGAACAGGCAACAGACGACATCGAAACAAAACGAACAGCCAAACAGCTCCATATGTGAAAAAACATCGATAACGACACGAAGACATCACAGGAGACAATCACCCACAAACACACAGTGATAATGCCCTACCTAAATATGACTCTTGATTAGAGGAAAATGCAAACCACCTGCCTCTAATCAAGAGCCATACCAGGCAAACCGAAACCAACATAGAAACAGGTAACATAGACTGCCCACCCAAAACACATGCCCTGACCATAAACACATAAAAACTAACATAAATAGGTCAGGACTGTTACAGGACCACCCAAAACACAGGGATAATAATATGGACCACCCAAAACACAGGGATAATAATATGGACCACCCAAAACACAGGGATAATAATATGGACCACCCAAAACACAGGGATAATTATATGGACCACCCAAAACACAGGGATAATAATATGGACCACCCAAAACACAGGGATAATTATATGGACCACCCAAAACACAGGGATAATAATATGGACCACCCAAAACACAGGGATAATAATATGGACCACCCAAAACACAGGGATAATAATATGGACCACCCAAAACACAGGGATAATAATATGGACCACCCAAAACACAGGGATAATTATATGGACCACCCAAAACACAGGGATAATAATATGGACCACCCAAAACACAGGGATAATTATATGGACCACCCAAAACACAGGGATAATAATATGGACCACCCAAAACACAGGGATAATTATATGGACCACCCAAAACACAGGGATAATAATATGGACCACCCAAAACACAGGGATAATAATATGGACCACCCAAAACACAGGGTGCCAGGTCTAGAACACCAACACCTCTACCTAACGTACACACGTAACACAAATACAATCCCGCACAAAACAAGGGCGGGGACACGTACTATAAATAAGGAAGCCCATCAAGCACATACAACAGGACACAGGTGAAACTAATAAGACATAACCAACAGACAAGGAAAAAGGGATCGGTGGCGGCTAGTATGCCGGTGACGACGACCGCCGAGCTCCGCCCGAACAGGTAGGGGAGCCAACTTCGGCGGTAGTCGTGACAGAGAAAGTGCCCTGCGTGCCCGGTTGGTAATTCAACCATGATTACTTTAGATGGCTGGCTTGACTAAGTAGATTCATTTACCAATCTAAAAAATGTTAACAGATAATGACTAATTGAGTGACTGTGAGTGTGGGACATATAGGAAGGAGAACTGCTGATGAACAACCATGTTTTGAAATGTCACCTTGTGTGTTCTACTATTCTAATTCTCAACAGGAAGTTGAGACCACGACTGAGTTCCTCTAATATATATTTTTCAAATTCTGAAAAATTGCAAAGACCCGGACCTCGGTGTCTTCATATGTAGCTACTACCCTGAATGCAATATGAGTGTAAAAGAGAGAAGTGACAGTCAATATGGACTGTTGTCACTTATTGGCCTGTAAGCTGCCTCAACCTACAGCTAGTTGTTAGTCTATAATACTGAATCAATAACAGTAAGTCAGAACCAGTCAGACTCAGAAGCAGAGATGGTCTTCCTCTCTGTTAGAAGTCTGTAAAGAGTTAGTCTGGAGTGGAGGGCTCATGAGAGAGTTCAATGAGTCATTTCAACCAATCAGTAGGTATATGGACCAATCAGGTTGCTTATTCAGTGGTCCACCCGTTCCTCTTCTCCCACCTGCTTTGGTGTTGAACAGAACCTCTCCTGTCTTAAACAAATGTGCTAATGCCCCTAAGATTAACTGCAGAATTAAAATGTATGTATATGAAGTAGAAAAGCTGTAAAAAACAAAGAAGACATGTCCTCCGAAGAGGGTGGTGGATGGGTTAATAAAACATTAAAAACATGTATAGGCAGAATTACAGTTATTATACAGAGTGTCATAATAATTGAAACAATAATGATGGTGATTATGGGAATATGTTTCATGCATTATGCTGTATTGATAAACGTTTCCTCCTCCTCAATGATCTCAGAGTACATTTAGCTTCCCTAGCCTGCATTCTGTTTGCGTGTGTGTTTTTTGATGGGACTGAGTGTTAATTCTAGTGTGTGGTTGAATGTACATGTTGGTGCAGTATTTCAGCGTGTGTGTAAGAAACAATCTATTGCATGCTGACACACCTACTCATCCTCTCTCTTTTACTCTCCCTTTCAATATCTCTCTTTCTCCATCTCTCTTTCTCTCTATATCCCTCCCCCTCACTCCCTCTCTATATCCCTCCCCCTCTCTCCCTCTCATACATAAACCCTTTCCTCCCCCTGACTCCACCTCTCTCGTTCTCCAACTCACTGTAAAACACACATACACACAGACACGGGCACTCTCTCACTTTATCCCATAGTTCCCCATCTCCAAGGGAACACAGGGATGTCTCTATGGCAACAAGGAGCTTGCTCCACTAATGAACTGGTTGCCATAGTGATTTGGTTGGCTGTGCACAAACCTAGACTGAATAAAAGAGAGGGAGAGAGACATTTTACACCTCTGCACAGTATTCCATGCTCACTCTCTCTCCCTCCCTCCCTCAACCCCCCCCAGCCCCCCCCCCCCCCCACACAGACAGACAGACAGACAGAGAGACAGAGAGAGAGAGTGTGTGAGACAGTCAGTGAGGGGGAGATTAAGACAGAAAGAGAGAGTTAAACACTTTAGTGAGATGTATTGAGCCGTGGAGCGTACATCCATGCATGCAGAAGCAGCAAGCGAGAGATCCAGCTGCTCTCCAGAAGGACCAATCACACAGCTGCTTCAAGGTCAGGGGAATGGCCTGCTCTACCTCAGCCTCAGCCCAGACTCACAGCAGAGAGAGAGAGAGAAAGAGAGGAAGACGGTTTGATTCATGATCTACAGAAAGATGTGGATCTGTCCATATAAGGACATTAAGGACCTTCTCTCTCCAATGCTAACTGTGCCTATATGATACAGCACAATCAAACATTCTATTCATCTCACCATACAGGAGCTCACTTGTCAGAGGAGACAGTACAATCAGCCATTCATATCTCCTTACTGTATAAAACCATACACATCACTGGTCCCTGTGGTGGACTCACAATGTCTCTCCCTAGTGGTTCAGCATGGTAATAACAGCAGTACTGCAGCGAGGAGCGGTTCTCCACTTCTGACAGACACACTAATACTGCACCAGGACCCTTCCTTCAGTCTAGACTGTTAAGTTGCTGTTACTTTTCTACTTTATAGTTCAATGCTTTACTTTTCCTCGCTTTTCTTCTTTAGTGTTTTCATCTAAACCCCAACTACCCCCCCTCTCTCTAAGCACCACCATTGAACCCTCTCTCTCCTTCTCTCTCCCTCTCTCTCTCCTTCTCTCTCTCTCTCCCTCTCTCTCTCCCCTTCTCTCCCCATCTCCTCTGCAGAAGTGTTTGCGGTTCAACCCGGATGCGACCGTTTGGAAGGCCAAGCAGCAGGTGCTATGTTCTCTGACCGATTCGTTGCGGGACGTGTTGAACTACGGCTTGTTCCAACCAGCCACCGAAGGCCATGACGCCAAGTTCCTGGAGGAGGAGAAGATGCTGAGAGAGTACCCACAATCCTTTGAGAAGGGGGTACCATATCTGGAGGTATATACAGCCTGGATGTAAGGTTACACTGTAAGGTTATTCTCACTCTGTGGGTTACTCTGTAAGGTTACTCTGTAGGGTTACTCTCATTCTGTAAGGTTACTCTGTAAGGTTAATCTCATTCTGCGGGTTACTCTGTAAGGTTACTCTGTAGGGTTACTCTCATTCTGTAAGGTTACTCTGTAAGGTTAATCTCATTCTGCGGGTTACTCTGTAAGGTTACTCTGTAGGGTTACTCTCATTCTGTAAGGTTACTCTATAAGGTTAATCTCATTCTGCGGGTTACTCTGTAAGGTTAATCTCATTCTGCGGGTTACTCTGTAAGGTTACTCTGTAAGGTTAATCTCATTCTGTAAGGTTACTCTGTAAGGTTAATCTCACTCTGTGGGTTACTCTGTAAGGTTACTCTGTAAGGTTGCTCTCACTCTGTGGGTTACTCTGTAAGGTTACTCTCACTATGCGGGTTACTCTGTAAGGTTACTCTCACTCTGTGGGTTACTCTGTAAGGTTACACTGTAAGGTTACTCTCACTCTGTGGGTTACTCTGTAAGGTTACTCTGTAAGGTTACTCTGTAAGGTTACTCTCACTCTGTGAGTTACTCTGTAAGGTTACTCTGTGAGGTTGCTCTCACTCTGTGGGTTACTCTGTACGGTTACTCTGTAAGGTTACTATGTAAGGTTACTCTCACTCTGTAAGGTTACTATGTAAGGTTACTCTCACTCTGTAAGGTTACTCTGTAAGGTTACTCTGTACGGTTACTCTGTGAGTTACTCTGTAAGGTTATTCTGTACGGTTACTCTGTGGGTTACTCTGTAAGGTTACTCTGTAAGGTTACTCTGTGAGTTACTCTGTAAGGTTACTCTGTACGGTTGCTCTCACTCTGTGAGTTACTCTGTAAGGTTACTCTGTGAGGTTGCTCTCACTCTGTGGGTTACTCTGTACGGTTACTCTGTAAGGTTACTATGTAAGGTTACTCTCACTCTGTAAGGTTACTATGTAAGGTTACTCTCACTCTGTAAGGTTACTCTGTAAGGTTACTCTGTACGGTTACTCTGTGAGTTACTCTGTAAGGTTATTCTGTACGGTTACTCTGTGGGTTACTCTGTAAGGTTACTCTGTAAGGTTACTCTGTGAGTTACTCTGTAAGGTTACTCTGTAAGGTTGCTCTCACTCTGTGGGTTACTCTGTAAGGTTACTCTGTGAGTTACTCTGTAAGGTTGCTCTCACTCTGTGGGTTACTCTGTACGGTTACTCTGTGAGTTACTCTGTAAGGTTACTCTGTACGGTTACTCTGTGAGTTACTCTGTAAGGTTACTCTGTACGGTTACTCTGTGAGTTACTCTGTAAGGTTACTCTGTACGGTTACTCTGTGAGTTACTCTGTAAGGTTACTCTGTGCGGTTACTCTGTGAGTTACTCTGTAAGGTTACCCTGTACGGTTACTCTGTGAGTTACTCTGTAAGGTTACTCTGTACGGTTACTCTGTGGGTTACTCTGTAAGGTTACTCTGTAAGGTTACTCTGTGAGTTACTCTGTAAGGTTACTCTGTACGGTTGCTCTCACTCTGTGGGTTACTCTGTAAGGTTACTCTGTAAGGTTACTCTGTGAGTTACTCTGTAAGGTTACTCTGTAAGGTTGCTCTCACTCTGTGGGTTACTCTGTACAGTTACTCTGTAAGGTTACTCTGTATGGTTACTCTGTGAGTTACTCTGTAAGGTTACTTTGTAAGGTTGCTCTCATTCTGTAAGGTTACTCTGTACGGTTACTCTGTGAGTTACTCTGTAAGGTTACTTTGTAAGGTTGCTCTCATTCTGTACGGTTACTCTGTAAGGTTACTCTGTAAGGTTACTTTGTAAGGTTACTCTGTAAGGTTACTCTGAGTTACTCTGTAAGGTTACTCTGTAAGGTTACTTTGTAAGGTTACTCTGTAAGGTTACTCTGAGTTACTCTGTAAGGTTACTCTGTAAGGTTGCTCTGTAAGGTTACTTTGTAAGGTTACTCTGTAAGGTTACTCTGTGAGTTACTCTGTAAGGTTACTTTGTAAGGTTACTCTGTAAGGTTACTCTGTGAGTTACTCTGTAAGGTTACTCTGTAAGGTTGCTCTCACTCTGTGGCTGGAAACTAGTGTAAATCTGTGCGGTTTCTTTCTTTTTTTCTTTTTTCGTTGAGAGAGGAGGAAGAGGAGGAGGATGGAAGTTATGGGTAAACTAGATAAAGCATAATTTTGCAATACATCTGCAGGCTCCATCATGTGGATCTAGGCCAAAAGCGGAGAGAATTGAGGACAAAAGTCCTTCCAGTCAGGATTATCTCTCGCTCTCTCTCTCGCTCTCTCTAGTTTCGTTACAAGACCAGAGTGTACAAACAGACCAATCTAGATGAGAAACAGCTGGCTAAACTGCACACTAAGGTACTGGTTGTCTGTTTCAAAGGGTGTGGCACAATGTGAATTGTGGGTGTAAGTGTGTGTAGCATGCATTGGTGCAGTATGAAGGTGTATGTGTTGGTGGGAGTGGGTGTGTATGTGTGTGTGCATACTTATGCGTGGGTGTGTGCACTCTTTGCGTGTCAGTGTGTGTACACGCCTTGTGTGTCTGTGTGTGCACTCACGTGTGTGTGTGTGTGTGTGAGTGGGACTGCACACTGTCTGTCTGCAGTTACAGGCCCTTGGGGCAGCCTTCCACTGTTAGCTGTGCTGTGCTTTGTGTGGCAGACAACTCCAGTATTAATGTGTCAACTCTGCTCTCTGTGGAACGCAGTGCTGGCACACTTATAGAAAAAAGTGTTCCAAATGGTTCTTCAGCTTTCCCTATTGGAGAACCCTTCTTGATTCCAGGTAGAACCCTTGAACCGAAAAGGGTTCTTCAAAGGGTTCTCCTATGGGGACAGCCAAAGAACACTTTTAGGTTCTGGATAGACCTTTATTTGTAGGAGTGGAGTCCCCTCATCTCTCTCTATCCCCTCATGCCTCTCATAGGCCAGTCTGAAGAAGTTCATGGACTACATCCAAAGTGGCTCTGTGGACAAGATGGCCAAGTTCTTGGACAAAGGGCTTGACCCCAACTACCAGGACCCTGACACGGGAGGTGAGATGCTGTCAGATGCTGTCCGCTGCCCGGGTGACCTGTGACCTCTCCTCAGTCAGTTAGCACCAATCAGCCATTTAGTCCGTCTGTTTGGGTGTCTGTGTGTCTGTCTGTCTATGTAGTCAAATCAAATTTATTTATATAGCCCTTCTTACATCAGCTGATATCTCAAAGTGCTGTACAGAAACCCAGCCTAAAACCCCAAACAGCAAGCAATGCAGGTGTAGAAGCACGGTGGCTAGGAAAAACTCCCTAGAAAGGCTATGAAGGGTGGCCAGTCCTCGTCTGGCTGTGCCGGGTGGAGATTATAACAGAACATGGCCAAAATGTTCATAAATGACCAGCATGGTCAAATAATAATAATCACAGTGGTTGTCGAGGGTGCAGCAGGTCAGCACCTAAGGAGTAAATGTCAGTTGGCTTTTCATAGCCGATCATTAAGAGTATCTCTACCGCTCCTGCTGTCTCTAGGGAGTTGAAAACAGCAGGTCTGGGACAGGTAGCATGTCCGGTGAACAGGTCAGGTTTCCATAGCCGCAGGCAGAACAGTTGAAACTGGAGCAGCAGCATGGCCAGGTGGACTGGGGACAGCAAGGAGTCATCATGCCAGGTTGTCCTGAGGCATGGTCCTAGGGCTTAGGTCCTCCGAGAGAGAAAGAAAGAAAGAATTAGAGAGAGCATACTTAAATTCACACAGGACACCGGATAAGACAGGAGAAGTACTCCAGATATAACAGACTGACCCTAGCCCCCCGACACATAAACTACTGCAGAATAAATACTGGAGGCTGAGACAGGAGGGGTCAGGAGACACTGTGGCCCCATCCGATGATACCCCCAGACAGGGCCAAACAGGCAGGACATAACCCCACCCGCTTTGCCAAAGCACAGCCCCCACACCACTAGAGGGATATCTTCAACCACCTACTTACCATCCTGAGACAAGGCCGAGTATAGCCCACAAAGATCTCTGCCACGGCACAAACCAAGGGGGGGCGCCAACCCAGACAGGAAGATCACGTCAGGGACGGCATGGAAGAGCACCAGTAAGCCAACCGCTGTAATAGGGTTAGAGGCAGAGAATCCCAGTGGAGAGAGCGGAACCGGCCAGGCAGAGACAGCAAGGGCGGTTCATTGCTCCAGAGCCTTTCCGTTCACCTTTACACTCCTGGGCCAGACTACACTCAGGCCCTGATACCTTGACCCCCTAAGAAATCATTTTTAGTGACCCATAACATTTGTGGGGCATATGGCCACTGTATATTTAGCATCCTAGAGATCATTTCCAGACCCTTCAGCCATACAACCTGTCATCTAACTAGCAAACTGTTCATATCCAAGTTGAATTAGCTAACAGCCAAGATAGCTGTGGGAGCTATGGCTAATGGCTGTCCTCTGTAACCTCGACCTGAAGACCCCCAATAATCTCTCCAACTCTGAATCACACTTACCCAAGCGCTATTTATCTAACACTTTATTAAAGATGATTATAATAAGCAAAGTAGACAGTTAGTTTGAGTCTCATTTAAGAGCCAGATAATATAACGAGGTGGGAGACAGGCAGCTACTGTTAGCAGTTTTGGGTGTGCTGCAACAGTCCTCTCACACAACAGAGCCTGCTGTCGCTGGGAGTGTGAAGTGCACTGCCACCTGGCAACACCAGGTGGCAGCAGAGAGCTCTACGTCTGCCACTATCAGATAAGAGATACCGTACTACTACAGTAGACTAGAGTGACATGATGCTGTGATGTTCATGTCATAACTCCATGGCCCCACTCCTGTTTGTCTGATTAAATATATGAACCCCTCCGTCCCTCCATTGCTCCATCTCTCTTTCTCCTCTGTAGAAACCCCCCTGACGTTGGCGGTGCAGTGTGAGCCGGGGGGAGGGGAGGCCATACGGGGACTGGTGCTGGGAGGGGCTCATCTTGATTTCAGGTCCAAGGACGGACTCACACCTCTACACAAGGCTGTCCGCAGCCACTGCCACACAGCCTTGCTGGTAAACACACACACACCTCCTTGCACTCACATCTATGGATTAAAGGAGCATGTATGGACCCACTGTGCAAAGTGTCTTGTATTGAGATACAGTCATGATGTTCTTATAATGATATCATATATTTTATAGTGATATTCAACTCATCGTTTAATACACTCTTAGAAAAAAGGGTTCCAAAGAGTTTTTCAGCTGTCCCCATAGGAGAACCCTTTTTGGTTCCAGGTGGAACTCTTTTGGGTTCCATGTAGAACACTCTGTGGAAAGGGTGCTACAAGGAACTCAAAAGGGTTCTATCTGGAACCAAAAAGGGTTCTCCTATGGGGACAGCCGAAAAACCCTTTTTTCTAAGAGTGTATTAAACGATTCGTTGAATATCACTATAAAATATGTAACTAAAAAGGGTTATTTAGAGGGTTCTCCTACGGGGACAGCCGAAGAAACCTTTTAGGTTCTAGATAGCACCTTTTCTCTTAGAGTGTATGTATGTGTGTCTACCTGGTGTGTCCCTATAGACCTTGCTGTCTCTGGGTGCGTCTCCGGACTATAAGGACCGGCGGGGGCTGACTCCGCTCTACCACACTGTGCTGACAGGGGGAGACACCTCCTGCTGTGAGACCCTGCTCCACCACCGCGCCAAGCTGGCCGTCAGGGACGAGAACGGCTGGGATGAGACACACCAGGTTGGTTGAGGTGTAGGTGTGTGTTTGTGTGTGTGTGTGTTTTTTTCTGTGGGGTTTAGTCTGTGTTCAAGTGTCTATGTCCATTAGCGTTTCACTGTGCTTGTGTGTATATAGGTGTGTGTGTGTGTGTGTGTATTTGTGTTAATGTCAGTGAGTAAATGTCATCTCTATATTTATGATATCCATTCATGTCATGGTACGCCTCCCTTACCCTGATGTGTCTCTCCTGCTACTCACCCCCCTGTACCCCTCTAACCCATGATGAGGCCCGTCTCTCACTCCCCTGTACGCTCTAACCCATGATGAGGCCCGTCTCTCATCTCCCTGTACAATCTAACCCATGATGAGGCCCGTCTCTCATCTCCCTGTACCCTCTAACCCATGATGAGGCCGTCTCTCATCTCTCTCTACCCTCTAACCCATGATGAGGCCCGTCTCTCATCTCCCTGTACCCTCTAACCCATGATGAGGCCCGTCTCTCATCTCCCTGTACCCTCTAACCCATGATGAGGCCCGTTTCTCATCTCCCTGTACCCTCTAACCCATGATGAGGCCCGTCTCTCATCTCCCTGTACCCTCTAACCCATGATGAGGCCCGTCTCTCATTTCCCTGTACCCCTCTAACCCATGATGAGGCCCGTCTCTCATCTCCCTGTACCCTCTAATCCATGATGAGGCCCGTCTCTCATCTCCCTCTACCCTCTAACCCATGATGAGGCCGTCTCTCATCTCCCTGTACCCTCTAATCCATGATGAGGCCGTCTCTCATCTCCCTGTACCCTCTAATCCATGATGAGGCCCGTCTCTCATCTCCCTGTACCCCTCTAACCCATGATGAGGCCGTCTCTCATCTCCCTGTACCCTCTAATCCATGATGAGGCCCGTCTCTCATCTCCCTGTACCCTCTAACCCATGATGAGGCCGTCTCTCATCTCTCATCTCCCTGTACCCTCTAACCCATGATGAGGCCCGTCTCTCATCTCCCTCTACCCTCTAACCCATGATGAGGCCCGTCTCTCATCTCCCTGTACCCCTCTAACCCATGATGAGGCCCGTCTCTCATCTCCCTGTACCCTCTAATCCATGATGAGGCCCGTCTCTCATCTCCCTCTACCCTCTAACCCATGATGAGGCCCGTTTCTCATCTCCCTGTACCCTCTAACCCATGATGAGGCCCGTTTCTCATCTCCCTGTACCCTCTAATCCATGATGAGGCCCGTCTCTCATCTCCCTGTACCCTCTAACCCATGATGAGGCCGTCTCTCATCTCCCTGTACCCTCTAACCCATGATGAGGCCCGTCTCTCATCCCCCTGTACCCTCTAACCCATGATGAGGCCCGTCTCTCATCTCCCTGTACCCTCTAACCCATGATGAGGCCCGTCTCTCATCTCTCATCTCACTGTACCCTCTAACCCATGATGAGGCCAGTCTCTCATCTCCCTGTACCCTCTAACCCATGATGAGATCGTCTCTCATCTCCCTGTACCCTCTAACCCATGATGAGGCCCGTCTCTCATCTCCCTGTACCCTCTAACCCATGATGAGGCCCGTCTCTCACCTCCCTGTACCCTCTAACCCATGATGAGGCCCGTCTCTCATCTCCCTGTACCCTCTAACCCATGATTAGGCCCGTCTCTCATCTCCCTGTACCCTCTAACCCATGCTGAGGCCCATCTCTCATCTCCCTGTACCCTCTAACCCATGCTGAGGCCCATCTCTCATCTCCCTGTACCCTCTAACCCATGATGAGGCCCGTCTCTCACCCCCCTGTACCCTCTAACCCATGATGGCGCCCGTCTCTCACCCCCCTGTACCCTCTAACCCATGATGAGGCCCGTCTCTCATCTCCCTGTACCCTCTAACCCATGATGAGGCCCGTTTCTCATCTCCCTGTACCCTCTAACCCATGATGAGGCCCGTCTCTCATCTCCCTGTACCCTCTAACCCATGATTAGGCCCGTCTCTCATCTCCCTGTACCCCCTAACCCATGATGAGGCCCGTCTCTCATCTCACTGTACCCTCTAACCCATGATGAGGCCGTCTCTCATCTCCCTGTACCCTCTAACCCATGATGAGGCCCGTCTCTCATCTCCCTGTACCCTCTAACCCATGATGAGGCCCGTCTCTCACCCCCCTGTACCCTCTAACCCATGATGAGGCCCGTCTCTCACCCCCCTGTACCCTCTAACCCATGATGAGGCCCGTCTCTCACCCCCCTGTACCCTCTAACCCATGATGAGGCCCGTCTCTCACCCCCCTGTACCCTCTAACCCATGATGAGGCCCGTCTCTCACCCCCCTGTACCCTCTAACCCATGATGAGGCCCGTCTCTCACCCCCCTGTACCCTCTAACCCATGATGAGGCCCGTCTCTCACCCCCCTGTACCCTCTAACCCATGATGAGGCCCGTCTCTCATCTCCCTGTACCCTCTAACCCATGATGAGGCCCGTCTCTCACCCCCCTGTACCCTCTAACCCATGATGAGGCCCGTCTCTCATCTCCCTGTACCCTCTAACCCATGATGAGGCCCGTCTCTCACCCCCCTGTACCCTCTAACCCATGATGAGGCCCGTCTCTCATCTCCCTGTACCCTCTAACCCATGATGAGGCCAGTCTCTCACCCCCCTGTACCCTCTAACCCATGATGAGGCCCGTTTCTCATCTCCCTGTACCCTCTAACCCATGATGAGGCCCGTCTCTCATCTCCCTGTACCCTCCAACCCATGATGAGGCCCGTCTCTCATCTCCCTGTCACTCCATAGCTCAGGTATGAAGAGGACAGCAGATAGAACCCTGGAGACACAGGTACTGTACTAACTTCCCCTCCATTTCAACATTCTTTCCATCCTTTCATCATTATGTCTGTGTGTATTTGTGCTGTTGTCGTTGAGCGTTGTGTATCTATGTGTGTATCTATGTGCGGATCTATGTGCATATCTATGTGTGAGTGGCTCGGTAAGTGTGTATTCTCGCTGTTTTCTGATGTGTGTGTTGTTCCTGTTTCGTGCTCTCTTTTTGACAATCTATAACCCCTCTCTCTTTCTCCACTCTTTATTTCCTTGATCTCTATCTTTCACCATCTCCCTCTTCATTAATTTCTCTTTTCTTTACCTCTGATCGCCTGTCATCCCCCTCTCCCCACCCCTCTCTCTCTCTCTCTCTTTCCCCACCTCTCTCTCTCTTTCTCTCGCTCTCTCTCACTCTCTTTACCCCCCATCTCTCAATCTCTCCCCACCTTTCTCGCTCTCTGTCCCCCCACCTCTCTCTCTCCCTCCCTCTGTGCTCACTCTGCTCTGATCCAAGGCCTGTCAGAATGGCAACGCCCAGCATCTGGAGCACCTTCTTTTTTACGGGGCAGACTCCACTTCCCAGAATGCCTCAGGAAACACTGCCTTGCACGTTTGTGCTTTATACAACAAGGTAGTGCTCTCTAGTAGTGTCATAAACAAACATCAAATAAAGATGACTTTGTAGTTTTGTAATCCAGTATTACAGTTATTTGCTGCTAATTGATTGACATGTATTTTGTCCATACAGGACAGCTGTGCACGAATTCTACTTTACAGGGGAGCCAATAAAGACACAAAGAATAACAGTGGACAGAACTCATTTCAGGTGATTATACAATACATGACTGGGCTAATGGAATGCTGTATTTGTATGTACATTGCTTAGATGGGGTTGTGTGTGATGAAGTTACTAAAGCAGAAAATGCTATTGGATGAGATGTACCAGTGTTAGTGATATTATTCTGTGACGTGTACGAGGGTCCAAGGTGGGAGAATTCTGCCTGATCCCTTGAGCTGGGTTCTCATACTCTGTGCTCCTTACAAAAGGCCAGCCGAGACAAGGAATATGTGCATACTGTGTGTGTGGAGGGTGCTGTGAGAACTGTTCCTTACACTGCTAGCGTGTGTGTTTCAGGTGGCTGTCATGTCCGGACATTTTGAGCTAGGAGAGATTATCAAAAACCACCGGGACACATATGTAGGTATGTTCTGACCTGTGGCTGTGTCTAGGAGTTTATGCTCTATGAACGTATGTGACAGTATGTGAGAGTGGTTCGGCATTCACATGTTTCTTTAAAAACAATGTTGTGCGTACACACATAATATTTATTACATTATTTTGTATGTGTGCCAATTATACTGAGATATTTCCTGTCCCTGCTATCTGAATGAGTGCTGCAAGTGAACTAAATATGACTAGTTTATACCTCTCTGTCTCTCTCTCTCCTTCTCACACTCTCTCAGTACCTTTTCTTGAGTCTCCCAAATACGCCCCTCAGAGGCGAGAGAGTGCGCCGCGCACCCTGGCGCTGCCCCACCCTCACCCCTTCCTGCGTGCCAACAGTGATAACAGTATGAACCTGCCTGACTGGATGGCACTGCCCAATACACCAGGCTCCAACATTGTGTCTGTACAGGTAGAGGAAGGAACCTAGCACCTGGACACCTAGTCTGGGAGAATTACTGTACTGTTTCACATCATGTATCATGTAATGTAGCTATGTAGTACATCACTAATATACTGTAGTACATCACCAACATACTGTAGTACATCACTAATATACTGTAGTACATCACTAATATACTGTAGTACATCACCAATATACTGTAGTACAACAACAATATACTGTAGTACAACACCAATATACTGTAGTACATCAGCAATATAGTGTAGTACGTCAGCAATATACTGTAGTACATAACCAATATACTGTAGTACAACACCAATATACTGTAGTACATCAGCAATATACTGTAGTACATCACCAATATACTGTAGTACATCTCCAATATACTGTAGTACAACACCAATATACTGTAGTACATCAGCAATATACTGTAGTGTATTTTTACATTTACATTTTAGTCATTTAGCAGATGCTCTTATCCAGAGCGACTTAAAGTTAGTACATTCATCTTAAGATAGCTAGGTGGGACAACCACATGCTGTATCACAGACATAGAGTGTACATTTTTCCTCAGTAAAGTAGCTATCAGTAGTCAGAGCTAGAATAGGGGGAGGGGTTCCATGAGACCTGAGGTGGCAGAACGGAGTACTCGGGTTGGGATGTAGGGTTTGAGCATAGCCTGAAGGTAGGGAGGCACTTCCCCTTGCTGCTCCGTAGGTAAGCACCATTGTCTTGTAATGGATGGGAGCTTTGACTGGAAGCCAGTGGAGTGTACGGAGGAGCGGGGTGACATGGGAGAACTTGGGAAGGTGCAGTGGTTTGATGGCACAAGCGGGGAGCCCAGCCAACTGAGAGTTGCAGTAGTCCAGACGGGAGAGTGCCTGGATTAGAATCTGCTCCGCTTCCTGTGGGAGGTCGGGTCGTAATGTTGTAGAGCATGAACCTGCAGGAGCGAGTCACTGCTTTAATGTTTGCAGAGAACGACAGGGTGTTGTCCAGAGTCACGTCAAGGTTCTTTGCACTCTGGGAGGGGGACACTGTGGAGTTGTCAACCGTGATGGAGAGCGGACAGGCCTTCCCCGGGAGGAAGAGCAGCTCTGTCTTGTCGAGGTTAAGCTTGAGGTGGTGAGCCGACATCCAAGTTCAGATATCTGCCAGGCACGCAGAGATGCGTGTCGCCACCTGAGTTTCAGAAGGGGAGAAGGAGGAAAGTAGTTGAGTGTCATCTGCATAGCAATGATAGGGGAGACCATGTGATGATATGATGGAGCTGAGTGACTTGGTGTATAGAGAGAAGAGGAGAGGGCCTAGAACTGTGCCCTGGGGGACACCAATAGTGGGAGTACGTGGTGCAGACACAGCTCCTCTCCATGTCACCTGGTAGGAGCGACCTGTGTAGGGTTTGAGCATCTAAGAGTGTGCTGAACCTGAGACTCCCAGTCCTGAGAGAAGGATATGATGTCGAAGGCAGCGGATAGATCTAGGAGGATGAGAACAGAGGAGAGAGAGTCAGCGTTGGCAGTGCGGAGAGCCTCCGTGACACACAGAAGAGCAGTCTCAGTTGAGTGACCCGTCTTGAAGCCTGACTGGTTAGGGTCCAGAAGATCGTCCTGAAGGAGATAACGAGAGGGTTGATCAGAAACAGCATGCTTAAGTGTTTTGGAAAGAAAGGAAAGAAGGGATGCTTTTGACGTCAGATGAGTCGAGAGTTGGTTTCTTGAGGAGGGGAGCGACTTGGGCCATTTTGAAGTCAGAGGGAATGCACCAACATACTGTAGTACATCACCAATATACTGTAGTACATCACCAATATATTGTAGTACATCACCAATATACTGTAGTACATCACCAATATACTGTGGTACATCACCAATATACTGTAGTACAACACCAATATACTGTAGCACATCACCAATATACTGTCGTAAATCACCAATATACTGTAGTACAGACCACTGAACAGGTGTTGCCCCTTCATCTCTCTGTCTCTCTCTGTCTCTGTCTCTCTCTCTCTCTCTCTCTTTCTGTCTCTCTCTCTGTCTCTCTCTGTCTCTTTCTGTCTCTCTCTCTCTCTCTCTCTGTCTCTCTTTCTGTCTCTCTCTCTGTCTCTCTGTGTCTCTCTCTCTCTCTGTGTCTCTCTCTTTCGCTCTCTCAGGGCTATAAGCATTCAGGTACCATGCGTAGCTCCAGTAGTCCCCGTGGGGCGCGGACTCGCTCCCCGTCCCGAGGGAGAGCAGGGGATAAGGAGGACAGGAGTCAGCAGAGTCGGAGGCAGGGAGGAGGCGGAGGGGGAGGAGAAGGAGGGGAAGCAGGAGGAGGAGCAGGAGGGTAAGATTGACTATGGTTCTCATTGTAGCGTGCTCTCTCTCTATCTACAGCAGTGTCAGTTGTCCCTCTCTGCTGTGACTCTAACATGGCACCCAATCCAAACTTGAAATCTGTATTAATAATTTGCACACAAATCTCCCGTCAATAGATGGTTTTCACAAAAGTCCAAATTAGCCATGCAGACATCAAGTTAGGATTGGGTCTACTGTGCATGAGGGTTGTGTATACTATAAGCATTGTCCGAGCCAGAACGGCCCATAGGGGTGGAGCCTGTCTCCTGTTTCTGTAGCGTGAAGGCCAGATACTAACCACAAGGCCACTGAGTTGGTTGTGTACTGTAATGTATGTGCTGTATGCTGAACGCTGCCCCCCTATGGCCAGGGCGGGGTCTGTCAGCAGCAATACGGTTACGGCAGCAGGGGGCCAGCGGAGGCGTCTCTACAGCGCCGTCCCAGGACGTGTGTTTGTGGCCACGCGCTCCCACTCCGCCCAGGGAGACAGAGAGATTAGCATCAGCAAGGGAGACAAAGTCAAAGGTGTGTGTGTTTAGTGTGTCTGTGTCAAAGAATGGCTGTGTGACTGTCTGGCTGGGTGTTTTTTCATGTGAATTCAAAGTGTTTGCTAGCCTGGGTGCTAGTCTGATACATTTGCCCAGGAGATTAAATGTTCATGCTGGTACCCAGGCTAGGTCTCTGTCTGCTGATGTGAGTGGTGTATGTATGAGTCTGTCTTGTGGATGTACTCTACCTGTCTTAATGAGAGTGTAAGGTCCTTGTATGTCCTTGTCTTCAATGTCTGCAGGTATGAATATGTGTGTGTCTGTGAGTGAGTCTAAGGTATTTCCAGGTATGTATGTCTTGGTGAGTACGTAGAGAGGTTTGCATGCCTGTTTGTGTGTTTACATTCCTCTGTGTGTGTTTACATGTTGTGGCTATTTCCTTTCGTGGTTTGTGCCTGTATGTTGTTTTGTGTATACTGACTGTGGGAGGTGATGGCTCTGACGCGCGACACTCTTTCCTGTCCCCTCGTGCAGTGCTGAGTGTGGGCGAGGGAGGCTTCTGGGAGGGCACGGTTAAGGGACGGACCGGCTGGTTCCCCTCAGACTGTGTAGAGGAAGTGGCAGTCCGTAGCCAGGACAACCGCTCAGGTGAGGCGCCGACCACACACCTGCAGACACACACAGCATGCCTCTCTCTCTACCCTCTCATTGGTCAGAAAAACACACACACACACACACTTACACACACGGCAGCGCTGGCTGCTACACACAGACACACAGGCATAAAAACAACACATTTAGCAGGAGGTCTCCAGTTAGGTAGTAACACTAGGAAAATACCACTCTAGACTCTCAGAATGATTAGAGCAGCAGAAACACGGTGTGGGTTGACAGGGAAGGAAGGCTCTACACTAGTCGTAGTAGTGGTGTCTGCCCACCACTAAGGCCTAAGGCTGCAGTGGTAAACACAGCTGGTTTTACTGTATGTAGAGACTCAATAGAGAGACGTTTACTGTTGAGGTTCAGGCTGTAGTCTAACAGCAGCGCGTGACTGCAGTGACAGTGTTGGTCGGTGTGGCAGGCAGGCATCATGCTGATAACACTGTGGTCGTGTGTTTTAGAGAGCCGCAGTGAGAAAGCCAAGAGACTGTTTCGTCATTACACCGTGGGCTCCTACGACAGCTTGGACGCTCCCAGGTAAGGATGGGGAGACTTTCTCTACAGTGTCATACTCAGAGGTCTACCTGGAAGTCAGTGAGTTGAGTGATCTTGCCCTGGATATGCTTGGGGTATGTTGGAGTGAGTTGTGTCGCTGTAAGATGGGCTTTGTTAGAGTGATCTACAGTACTGTGTCAACTTGTGTTTGGGACTATGGGTAATATACTGTATATTAACCTCACCTGTGTTGTATGTGTGGAAGTGATCCACTAGAGACTATGATTGGGTGATCTACTGTGCGATGGATTGTGACTGGGTGATCTACTGTGCGATGGATTGTGATTGGGTGATCTACTGCGCGATGGATTGTGATTGGGTGATCTAATGTGCGATGGATTGTGATTGGGTGATCTACTGTGCGATGGTTTGTGATTGGGTGATCTACTGTGCGATGGATTGTGATTGGGTGATCTAATGTGCGATGGATTGTGATTGGGTGATCTACTGATATCTGAAGTTACATACAGTACTGGTCAGATATCTGAAGTTACAGACAGTACTGGTCTGATATCTGAAGTTACATACAGTACTGGTCTGATATCTGAAGTTACATACAGTACTGGTCTGATATCTGAAGTTACATACAGTACTGGTCTCATATCTGAAGTTACATACAGTACTGGTCTGATATCTGAAGTTACATATAGTACTGGTCTGATATCTGAAGTTACATACAGTACTGGTCTGATATCTGAAGTTACAGACAGTACTGGTCAGATATCTGAAGTTACAGAGGGTACTGGTCAGATATCTGAAGTTACATACAGTACTGGTCTGATATCCGAAGTTACATACAGTACTGGTCTGATATCTGAAGTTACATACAGTACTGGTCTGATATCTGAAGTTACATACTCACTGCTGACTCACTGCTAACTCACTGCTGACTCACTGCTAACTCACTGCTGACTCACTGCTAACTCACTACTAACTCACTGCTAACTCGCTGCTGACTCACTTCTGACTCACTGCTGACTCACTGCTAACTCACTGCTGACTCACTGCTGACTCACTGCTAACTCACTGCTGACTCACTGCTAACTCACTGCTGACACACTGCTAACTCACTGCTGACTCACTGCTGACTCACTGCAAACTCACTGCAAACTCACTGCTAACTCACTGCTGACTCACTGCTAACTCACTGCTAACTCACTGCTGACTCACTGCTAACTCACTGCTGACTCACTGCTGACTCACTGCTAACTCACTGCTGACTCACTGCTGACTCACTGCTAACTCACTGCTAACTTACTGCTGACTCACTGCTGACTCACTGCTAACTCACTGCTAACTCACTGCTGACTCACTGCTAACTCACTGCTGACTCACTGCTAACTCACTGCTAACTCACTGCTGACTCACTGCTAACTCACTGCTGACTCACTGCTAACTCACTGCTGACTCACTGCTAACTCACTGCTGACTCACTGCTAACTCACTGCTGACTCACTGCTAACTCACTGCTAAGTCTGTTTTTTTCAGAGCACTAGTGTGGATCCATCTCACCCTGCTTATTTCCACTCCTCTATATTTGTCTTTGTCACCCCTTCCACCTCTCTCTCTATCGCTCCCTTTATTTTTATTCATCACTGTTTTACTCACCCCCCTGTACTTTTTAATTTTCTCTCCATCACCCTCCCTCCCCTGTGGTGTTTCCATCTGGAGAACAGACAGTGAAGGGCACTCTGGAGGGAGAGAGGGATGAACAAAGCAAGAAAGGAGGTGAAGAGAAGGAGAGATTCTACAGTATGTAGAATTAGACGAAGAAGAGAAAAGGGAACGCAGGAGAGGAAATAGACATAAATGAACAACCCCCCTTTCTCTCCCACTTTCACCTCATCACCTTTCAATCCGCTTTTAGATGGAAGATGTTTTTATATTGACAGTAAGAGATCTTGTACACCTCCTGATCTGTCTAATGAAGCAGGCTTTTTCTGCTCTGACTAGCTGTGACAGTTTAACAAGGCTCGGTCGAGACGGCAGTCAGCTAAATCAATGGCTTAAATTGATATTGTGGCACAGCGATTACATTAACAAGGATTAGAGGAAGAGGAGAGATGATCAAGGAAAGATGTTCTCCCTCTATACATTTTCCCCCCTAGTGTCCATCTTTATCAATCCATTCCTCCTTTCTCCCTATTTGTCCTTATCCTCCCTTCTTTACTCCTTTACTTGTCTCCTCCTTCCTTCCTTCCTTTCTTCCCTCCTTATTCTCTTCTTCCATCCAAATAAGCCTCCCTCCTCCGTGCCCCCTCTCTCCCTGTGTCTCAGAGCCCATGGCAGTGAACTGCCCTAGTAACACACATGACAACTGTTCTGGGGCAGCAGTCTGTGAAATGTGGACAAGGAAGCACACACACATTCTAGAGAAGAGTGGATTATTGCCCTCCATCACAAGAGGTGCTTTCCAATCACATTCTGGTGCACATTGTACATGTTTTACATTATAGGTGAACACTCATGCACACATACACTCATACACACATGACCACACACACACATTACCACACACACATGACCACACACACATGAGTCACACACACTAACATGACCAAACACCTGCCAACATTCACTCTCTTGCCCCCTCCCCCTTGTACTTTTTCTCCCTCTCTCTCTCTCTTTCTCTCTCTCTTTCTCTATCTCACTCTCTCCCTCTCACTCTCTTCCTCTCTAATTCTCTCACTCTCTCACGCTCTCCCTCTCTCACTCTCTCCCTCTCTCTCTCTCTCTCACTCCTGCTCTCTACCTCTCTCTCCCTCTCTCTTTCCCTCCCTCACACACACACACGCGCGGCCATACACTAAATTCACAGCAGTATAGCGTAACATGCAGAGAGAGAAACAAAAAGAGAGGGAGGGAAGGAGAGAGAGGAGAAGAACAGCAATAGGCAGTGAAGGCAGAAAGGCACCAGAGCGAGGTAGGGGGAGAGAGAGGGGGAGATTGAGCGAGAGACAGGGAGGCAGAGAGGGAGGGAGGGAAAGGCGACAGAAGACAACATCGACATACATCGAACGAAGCACTGACAGAGATGATGTGAGTGTCTTTTTAAAGAGAATCTCTCTCGCTCTAATTCTCTCTCTTCCTTCTGCTGCTCATCGCCAGCTGAATCTCTCTTCTTCTTCCTGTCTGTCTTGATGCATCTCCTTCCTCCCGTTTCCCTGCCTCGCTCTCCTCTTTTCATTGATGCGCTCTGCTTTGTTTACAGACAATGTGAGAGAGGAAAGAGGAGGAGAGGGGAGGGGACTGTGTACATGTGTGTGTTGATTAAAGGCCATGGGGGAAGGGGAGATGTTAAGAGTGATTTAAGGGCATGTAGGGTCACTGAAGTAGAGAGGACAGAAGAGGGGTAGGACAAAACGAGTGCAGAGATGACAGAAATGGGGAAATGGTAGAGACGTGAGATGGGAGGAAGACATAGGTTGACAGGTGGTGAAAAGAGGTTGGAGATGAGAATATAGAATTCACGTGTTGTCTATATTTGGTTTATTAAAGGTGCAATATGCAGAAATCTCTCTGCCATTTCCTGGTTGCTAAAATTCTAATAGTTCTCCTGATTTCAGTTCATGTGACAAAATAAGCAATGCATAGTGTAGAGAATCATTGTACCATCTAAACCGCTGTTAAATATATTTTCAATAACCAGAAATATTGTATTTTCAGCTGTTCGAAGCTGGTGTACAAAACTGAAAGTAAAAGACGCAAAAAACGAAACTTAAGAACGGGAAGCATGCAAATAGCTCACATAGAACACATCTACTGCTTCTTAGACTTGCTTTCAAAGAAGTCACATTTCTATGTGAATTTGATAATAGATGAATCATCTATCATAATGATCATAAATAGCCTGTATACATATATGAGTTGTGAAAACATTGTGATTGTGATGACAGGATGCAAGCCTCAGCAGTTCAGAGCAACAGTCAGTGCGTTATACAGTATCTTCCCATCTGGAGTGAGTTACGGCAAGGGAGAGGAGTCAAACAGAACATGGCCGTAACTCATCCAAAATGCATCCGTTCTTGTGAATGGAGAATCATCACTGAGGAGGAAAACAGTGATAGACAGACTCAGTGAGTACCACTGAGACAGATATATACAGAGATAGGAGAAAGAGAAAAAGAAATGTGTTTGAGTGTGTGTATGTGAATGTTTGAGTGTGTGTATGTGAATGTTTGAGTGTGTATGTGTGTGAATGTTTGAGTGTATGTATGTGAATGTTTGAGTGTGTGTGTGTGTGTGTGTGTGTGTGTGTGTGTGTGTGTGTGTGTGTGTGTGTGTGTGTGTGTGTGTGTGTGTGTGTGTGTGTGTGTGTGTGTGTGTGAATGTTTGAGTGTGTGTATGTGTGTGAATGTTTGAGTGTGTGTATGTGTGTGAATGTTTGAGTGTGTGTATGTGTGTGGATGTTTGAGTGTGTGTATGTGTGTGTATGTGAATGTTTGTATGTGTGTGTGTGTGTTTGAATGTTTGAGTGTGTGTATGTGTGTGAATGTTTGAGTGTGTGTATGTGAATGTTTGAGTGTGTGTGTGTATGTGTGTGAATGTTTGAGTGTGTGTATGTGTGTGAATGTTTGAGTGTGTGTATGTGTGTATGTGTGTGAATGTTTGAGTGTGTGTATGTGTGTGAATGTTTGAGTGTGTGTATGTGAATGTTTGAGTGTGTGTATGTGTGTGTGTGTGTGTGTATGTGTGTGCATGTTTCAGTGTGTGTATGTGAGTGAATTTTTGAGTGTGTGTGTGTTTGAGTGTGTGTATGTGTGTGAATGTTTGAGTGTGTGTATGTGTGTGAATTTTTGAGTGTGTGTATGTGTGTGAATGTTTGAGTGTGTGTATGTCTGTGAATGTTTGAGTGTGCATATGTGTGTGAATGTTTGTGTGTGTATGTGAATGTTTGAGTGTGTGTGTGTATATGTGTGTGAATGTTTGAGTGTATGTGTGTGAATGTTTGAGTGTGTGTATGTGTGTGAATGTTTGAGTGTGTGTATGTGAATGTTTGAGTGTGTGTATGTGAATGTTTGAGTGTGTGTATGTATGTGAATGTTTGAGTGTGTGTGTATGTGTGTGTGTGAATGTTTGAGTGTGTAAATGCTTGAGTGTGTGTGTGTGTGTGTGTGTGTGTGTGTGTGTGTGTGTGTGTGTGTGTGTGAATGTTTAAGTGTGTGTGTGAATGTTTAAGTGTGTGTATGTGAATGTTTGAGTGTGTGTGTATGTGTGTGTGTGAATGTTTGAGTGTGTAAATGCTTGAGTGTGTGTGTGTGTGTGTGTGTGTGTGTGTGTGTGTGTGTGTGTGTGTGTGTGTGTGTGTGTGTGTGTGTGTGTGTGCATGCTTGAGTGTGTGTATGTGTGTGAATGTTTGAGTATGTGTGTGAATGTTTGAGTGTGTGTATGTAAATGTTTTAGTGAATGTGTGTGAATGTTTGAGTGTGTGTCTGTGAATGTTTGAGTGTGTGTATGTGAATGTTTGAGTGTGTGTGTGTGTGTGAATGTTTGAGTGTGTGAATGTTTTAGTGTGTGTATGTGTGTGAATGTTTGAGTGTGTGTATGTGTGTGAATGTTTGAGTGTGTGAATGTTTTAGTGTGTGTATGTGTGTGAATGTTTGAGTGTGTGAATGTTTTAGTGTGTGTATGTGTGTGAATGTTTGAGTGTTTGTATGTGTGTGTGTGTGTGTGAATGTTTGAGTGTGTGTATGTGAATGTTTGAGTGTGTGTGTATGTCTGTGAATGTTTGAGTGTGTGTATGTCTGTGAATGTTTGAGTGTGTGTGTATGTGTGTGAATGTTTGAGTGTGTGTATGTGTGTGAATGTTTGAGTGTGTGTATGTGTGTGAATTTTTGAGTGTGTGTATGTGTGTGAATGTTTGAGTGTGTGTATGTCTGTGAATGTTTGAGTGTTTGTACGTGTGTGAATGTTTGAGTGTGTGTATGTGAATGTTTGAGTGTGTGTATGTGTGTGAATGTTTGAGTGTGTGTATGTGTGTGAATGTTTGAGTGTGTGTGTGTGTGTGTGTATGTGTGTGAATGTTTGTGTGTGTACGTGAATGTTTGAGTGTGTGTGTGTATATGTGTGTGAATGTTTGAGTGTATGTATGTGTGTGTGTATGTGTGTGAATGTTTGAGTGTGTGTGTGTGTGTGTATGTGTGTGAATGTTTGTGTGTGTACGTGAATGTTTGAGTGTGTGTGTGTATATGTGTGTGAATGTTTGAGTGTATGTATGTGTGTGTGTATGTGTGTGAATGTTTGAGTGTGTGTATGTGTGTGAATGTTTGAGTGTGTGTATGTGTGTATGTGTGTGAATGTTTGAGTGTGTGTATGTGTGTGAATGTTTGAGTGTGTGTATGTGTGTGAATGTTTGAGTGTGTGTGTGTGTGTGTGTATGTGTGTGAATGTTTGAGTGTGTGTATGTGTGTGAATTTTTGAGTGTGTGTATGTGTGTATGTGTGTGAATGTTTGAGTGTGTGTATGTGTGTGAATGTTTGAGTGTGTGTATGTGTGTGAATGTTTGAGTGTGTGTGTGTGTGTGTGTATGTGTGTGAATGTTTGAGTGTGTGTATGTGTGTGAATTTTTGAGTGTGTGTATGTGTGTGAATGTTTGAGTGTGTGTATGTCTGTGAATGTTTGAGTGTTTGTACGTGTGTGAATGTTTGAGTGTGTGTATGTGAATGTTTGAGTGTGTGTGAATGTTTGTGTGTGTGTGTGTGTGTGATTGTTTGAGTGTGTGTATGTGTGTGAATGTTTGAGTGTGTGTATGTGTGTGAATGTTTGAGTGTGTGTATGTGAATGTTTGAGTGTGTGTATGTGAATGTTTGAGTGTGTGTGAATGTTTGTGTGTGTGTGTGTGTGTGATTGTTTGAGTGTGTGTATGTGTGTGAATGTTTGAGTGTGTGTATGTGTGTGAATGTTTGAGTGTGTGTTTGTGTGTGGATGTTTGAGTGTGTGTATGTGTGTGAATGTTTGAGTGTGTGTATGTGTGTGAATGTTTGAGTGTGTGTGTGTATGTGAATGTTTGAGTGTGTGTATGTGAATGTTTGAGTGTGTGTATGTGAATGGTTGAGTGTGTGTGAATGTTTGTGTGTGTGTGTGTGTGTGTATGTGTGTGATTGTTTGAGTGTGTGTATGTGTGTGATTGTTTGAGTGTGTGTATGTGTGTGAATGTTTGAGTGTGTGTTTGTGTGTGGATGTTTGAGTGTGTGTATGTGTGTGAATGTTTGAGTGTATGTTCGTGTGTGAATGTTTGTGTGTGTG